>NW_028230452.1:1385997-1681534 GCF_043228905.1 Azolla caroliniana | reverse complement strand
TAAGCAATGGTAAAGTACGAAATGTTGGGACTACGGTCCCTTCGAATGGGATGGTCCGATATCGGAGATGAATGCCGACAAAGCCCGGTTTCGGTTTCGGATCCGGATGACGAAGACCCCGGTTTCGGTACCGGGATGACGAATGTACCCGGAGAGCGATCCGGATGCAGGGACATATCCGTGAATATGTTCGCTATGGGCCCCTGAGGCTACAGTTGTAAATAGCCCAAAGTCATATAAGTATAAATATGACTTAGGGCAAACAGTTTTGTTGTTGCTTCTCATTTTTTCTGTTTTTCCACTCAAGAGGAGTGAAGTGTAAGCAGCCGTGAGAGAGAGAGAGAGAGATAGAGCGCGAGAGAGGAAGAGGTAGACGCCTCTGTGTATTTCCGCCGCCTGTGGCGAGGACAGCGAGCTCAAGGTCGTCGCCTTGCAGCTCGCCATTGTATACTTCTCTGTATAGTGTGGTGTGGTTGGAGTCTTGTACTCCCGTGGTTTTTCCCGCCTGGGTTTTCCACGTTAATCCCTGTGTACTCGCGTCTAAGTTTCTTTCGTGTGGTTCCTATTTTCTGCTGCATTGATCCGCGATTACTCGGTTGTGGACGGAGAGAAGAAGGTGAAGAAGGTGAATCGAAGCGTTGATTCACGACAAACTGGTATCAGAGCGACTGTTGCAGAAAATGGAAGGCGGCGGCAGCGGGCAGCCGGGGATGATGGTGCTGAATGCACAGAATTACGCCGACTGGAAGATCAAGATGGAGGATCTTCTGATTGTTCGGGACCTGTACGAACCGATTGACAGGTCGGAAATACCGAAGGGGGTACTTGAGTCGGAGTGGAAGCTCCTGAACCGGAAAGCCGTAGCGACGATCCGACAATATGTCGATGTAAGCGTCCTACAACATGTGGCGAACGACACCAACGCATATGAGATGTGGAAGAAGCTGTCGGGCCTCTACGAGAGGAAGAATGCGTTGAACCGGACCTCCCTGATGAGGAAGATAGTGAACCTCAAGTACCGGGACGGCGAGAGTATGGTTGAACACGTAAGCACGTTCATGGGATTCGTGAACCAGCTTGCGGCGATTAAGTTCCCGTTGGAGGATGCAATGCAAGCCATCATCCTGATGTGTACATTGCCAGAAAGCTGGGAGAACTTGGTGGTGACTCTCAACACCTCCTGCACCGAAGATAACTTGTCCTTACAGACGGTAAAGACAAGTATTTTGAATGAAGAAGCGCGTCGGAGAGATAAGGAACCGGCCTCCGACCCGAAGATGTTGTTTACCGAATCGGATCGGGGAAGACAATGGAACCGGAGTCCGCAAAGACGGGAGAAGTCGGGGACCCGGTCGCAGTCAAGAGGAAGGCCCACATGCTTCCACTGTGGGAAGCCGGGGCACTTCCGAAAGAATTGTCGGCATTACCGAAAAGAAAATGGAACCGACAACACCGATTCGAAGAAGTCACCGGAGAGAAACGGTGCATACCGGGGAGCCACGGACCGGAATGGTTCGGATCGGCGAGGACAGGACCGGAAAGGAACGACGGCACTCGCGGCAAGTGAAGAGGAGATCATGCTCATCACCGAAGAAGGTGAACTAAACATTGCCGGCGATGAGACGACCTGGGTGGTCGATTCCGGAGCATCGTTCCACCTGACCCCGGAGAGAAGATACTTCTCATCCTACACAGCCGGCGAGCATGGCTGTGTTCGGATGGGAAACGAAGGTACGTGCCGGATTGCCGGCATAGGAGACGTGTGGTTGACAACCCCGACCGGATGCAAAATGCTGCTGAAGAATGTCCGACACGTTCCGGAGGTCCGACTGAACCTGATTTCGGCCGGGAGGCTAGATGATGAAGGCTACACGGGTAGCATCCGGAACGGTGTCATGAAGTTCAGCAAGGGGAGCTTGATAGTGGCTCGGGCCCGGAAGGTCAACACGTTGTACCTGATGAATGCCCGGTTATGTCCGGAAGAGCTGAATGTGGCAGCCGACACTGCCGGTGAGCTGTGGCACAAAAGACTGTGCCACATGAGTGAGAAGGGGATGAAGAGGCTTGCAGAAGACAACCTTATTCCGGTGAAGCATGTGCACCTGGAGAAGTGCACTGACTGCCTGGCCGGTAAGCAGAACCGAACCTCCTTCCACTCAAGGCCACCGACGAGACGTAGCGCACCATTGGAGTTGGTGCACACCGACGTGTGTCAGGTAGAAACGAAGTCACATGGCGGAGCCCAGTACTTCGTAACTTTCATAGATGATCACAGCCGAAGACTGTGGACGGCACCGTTGAAGACAAAGGACCAAGTGTTGTGCGTCTTCAAAGAACTCCACGCGAGAGTGGAAAGGGAATCCGGCAAGAAGCTGAAAGCGATACGAGCGGATAACGGAGGGGAATACCGGGGGCAGTTCCAGGAGTACTGTCGCTCGAAGGGAATCCGGCTCGAGTTTACTGTGCCGAAGACGCCGGAACTGAACGGGCTGGCCGAGAGGATGAACCGGACCATAATGGAGAGGGTTCGGAGTATGCTGGCGCATGCGAAATTACCAAGGGGTTTTGGGCTGAGGCAATGTCGACGGCGACATATGTGATAAACCGATCACCCTCAGTACCTTTGGACGGAGACACGCCGCAGAGAGTGTGGACCGGTAGGGAAGTATCCTACCGGCATCTGAAGGTGTTCGGGTGTCTCGCATACGTGCACGTGGCGAAGGACCGGAGAGGAAAGCTAGATCCGAAGACCCGGCCATGCATATTCCTCGGTTACGACGACGACGAGTTCGGCTACCGAGTATGGGACCCGGTCGACAAGAAGATATTCAGGAGTCGAGATATCGTCTTTATGGAGGACAAGACACTCGCCGACTGGGAGTCGGAGAAGAAGATGAAGAGCTCCAAGTCGACCGGTGAGGATAAACTCTACGAGGAGCAGTCCCAACCGGCAAGGGACCGGTTAGCACTCGAGGACCCGGCCGAAGACGGTGAAGAAACAGAACCGGCCGAAGAAGATGAATATGATACCGGAACCGGCCCCGATCCCGAAATGGATTCGGATGAAGAAGAAGAATCGGAAGAACCGGTTACCGAAGCTCCGAAACGGAGATACCCTCAAAGAGAGAGAAGGGCCCCCCGGAGATTTCCGGAACCAGAGCACGTGTTGCTAACCGACGAGGGGGAGCCGGAGAGCTTTGAGGAAGCGAAACATGACACCCAGAGCCGCAGGTGGTTGAGTGCCATGCAGGACGAGATGGATTCCCTGCATGAGAACCACACATATGAACTTGTGGAGTTGCCGAAAGGAAAGCGGGCACTTCGAAACAAGTGGGTGTTCAAGCTGAAACCGGGAGATGCCGGAAAACCCCCGAGATACAAAGCCAGGATCGTGGTGAAGGGGTTTCAGCAGAAGAAGGGTGTCGACTTCGACGAGATATTTGCCCCGGTAGTGAAGATGACCTCCATCCGGACGGTGCTGAGCATAGCGGCAAGCATGGACCTCGAGGTAGAACAGATGGACGTGAAGACGGCATTCCTTCACGGCGACCTCGATGAAGAGATCTACATGCAGCAACCGGAAGGATTCGAGAAGAAAGGGAAGGAGCACCTGGTATGCCGGTTGAAGAAGAGCCTCTACGGACAGAAGCAGGCTCCCCGGCAATGGTACCGGAAGTTTGACTCCTTCATGACCGACGAAGGGTACCTCAAAACGCAGTCCGACCACTGCGTGTTTGTGAAGAAGTTCGAAGGAGGAGACTTTCTAATACTCCTCCTGTACGTGGACGACATGTTGATCGTCGGACGGGACCAGGTCAAGATACGGATGCTGAAGAAGGCTCTTCACCGAACCTTCTCAATGAAGGACTTGGGTCCGGCGAGACAAATACTAGGGATGCACATTATCCGGGACCGGAGCAAGAAGCAGTTGTGGCTGTCACAAGAGAAGTACGTGACAAAGTGGCTTAAACGGTTCAACATGTCGGAAGCAAGACCGGTCGGATCGACCCTCCCGACAAACTGCAAGCTGTCCAGCAAGCAAAGTCCCAAGACAAAGGCTGAAAAGGAGGATATGATGAAAGTGTCGTATGCCTCAGCCGTCGGGAGCTTGATGTACGCCATGGTGTGTACGAGACCGGACATCGGATATGCAGTCGGAGTGGTGAGCCGGTACATGAGCAATCCCGGCAAAGAGCATTGGAACGCGGCCAAGTGGATACTCCGATACCTGAAGGGCACGGCAAACGTGTGTCTCCGATTCGGCTCCGGAAAGCCCGAACTCGACGGCTTTACCGATTCGGATATGTCGGCTGATGCAGATACCAGCCGGTCCACATCAGGGTATGTGATGACGTATGCAGGGGGAGCTGTTTCATGGCAGTCGAGGCTGTAGAAGACGGTTGCGCTGTCAACCACGGAGGCGGAGTACATGGCGGCTGTTGAAGCCGGCAAGGAAATAATATGGATGAAGGACTTCATTAGAGAGCTCGGTATCCGACAGGAGGAGTACCGACTCTACTGCGACAGTCAGAGTGCAATCCACCTTGCGAAGAACGCGGCCTATCACTCCCGGACGAAACACATCCAGCGAAGATATCACTGGATCCGGGAAAGGATAGAAGACAAGGAGTTCGTGCTGACAAAGATCCACACGGACGAGAACGGGTCGGATATGCTGACCAAGGTCCTCACACCCGACAAGCTGGAAGCATGCCGGAAGAGGATCGGATTGGAGAGACATCCCATGCCGAAGTGAAGGGGGAGTTTGTTGGGACTACGGTCCCTTCGAATGGGATGGTCCGATATCGGAGATGAATGCCGACAAGCCCGGTTTCGGTTTCGGATCCGGATGACGAAGACCCCGGTTTCGGTACCGGATGACGAATGTACCCGGAGAGCGATCCGGATGCAGGGACATATCCGTGAATATGTTCGCTATGGGCCCCTGAGGCTACAGTTGTAAATAGCCCAAAGTCATATAAGTATAAATATGACTTAGGGCAAACAGTTTTGTTGTTGCTTCTCATTTTTTCTGTTTTTCCACTCAAGAGGAGTGAAGTGTAAGCAGCCGTGAGAGAGAGAGAGAGAGATAGAGCGCGAGAGAGGAAGAGGTAGACGCCTCTGTGTATTTCCGCCGCCTGTGGCGAGGACAGCGAGCTCAAGGTCATCGCCTTGCAGCTCGCCATTGTATACTTCTCTGTATAGTGTTGGGTTGGAGTCTTGTACTCCCGTGGTTTTTCCTGCCTGGGTTTTCCACGTTAATCCCTGTGTACTCGCGTCTAAGTTTCTTTCGTGTGGTTCCTATTTTCTGCTGCATTGATCCGCGATTACTCGGTTGTGGACGGAGAGAAGAAGGTGAAGAAGGTGAATCGAAGCGTTGATTCACGACACGAAATACAAGACCGTGGAGAAGAAGGTGAAACCGGCCGCGGGACCACTACCCGCCGATAGCGAACAAAAGAAGAAAGAAGTCTCGGGAGATCCGACACTTCGGAAGTCCGTGGATATCGGACATGCCTTCACGGATGAGACCCGGAAGAATCTTCGGATCGGTGGAGGTGGGTTCCTATTACAGAAAGAAGAAGAACGGTTTCGCGAGATGTTGGAGCAACACGGCAAAGCGTTTGCATTTACATCAAGGGAGATAGGGTGCGTCGATCCGAGAATAGTGGAGCCGATGGTGATCTTTACGATTGACCATGTACCGTGGAATCTGAAGCCGATTCCGGTGCCACGGGCGCATATTCCGAAAGTCATTGACTTGCTCAAGGAGAAGGTGGCGATGGGGATTCTAGAGCCATCAACTGCTCCGTACTCAAATCGATGGTTTACGGTTCCGAAGAAGAATGGGTCACTCCGATTTATCCAAGACTTGCAACCGGTGAATAAGGTCACGATCCGGAACTCGGGAGTCGGTCCGATAGTGGACGAATTTGCGGAAGCTTTTGCCGGTCATGCGATATACTCCATCGGAGACCTATACTCGGGGTATGACCAATTCCAACTAGCCGTGGAGAGCCGAGACATCACAACCATGCGAACACCGATAGGATTAGTCCGAATGTGCACACTACCACAAGGAGCGACAAACTCGGTTGCTCATATGATGAACGCGATGAACAAGGTGCTTCGAGACTACATTCCGGAGATAACGATGCCGTTCCTCGATGACATTCCGATGAAAGGATGCGCGGTCGAAGAAAAAGATGAGACTATGGATGATCGGGGATGCCGAAAGTTCGTGGTCGACCATATTCATGCTTGCGAGAAAGTGTTGCGAAAGCTAGAAGATGTGCACCTAACACTTTTCGGGGAGAAATCGGCATTCGGGCAAGAAGAAATATTGGTGGTCGGACATCTATGTGGGCCCTACGGCCGAAGACCGTCACCAACAAAGATAGATGCGATTCAAGCTATGGAGGAAGTATGCGAGTCAACATCCGAAGTCCGAAGGTTTCTCGGTGCATGTGCATTCTATCACATATGGATTCCGCACTATGCACATATAGCGGACCCGCTCTACCACTTGTTGCGGAAAGGTAAGAAATTCGAATGGAAACCGGAACACACCAAAGCCATGAAGAAATTGAAGAAGACACTTTGGAGGGCGGAAGCACTTAAGAAGCCGAGCTACGACCGACCGATCATAGTAACGGTTGATACAAGTCCAACCGGTATCGGGTGGGTCATCAATCAAGCCGACTCGGATGGTTCGCGGTATCCGATCCGATTCGGAGCAAAGGTTCTCAACGAAAGGCAACGTGGATATGCACAAGTCAAAAGAGAACTGTGGGGAGTCGTGTCGGCGATAAAATCGGATCGGGATTATTTGATCGGAGCCGAAGTGGTGATCGAGACGGATTGTCTTCCGATACTCGGGATGATGCGGTGTTGTACGATACCAAATGTAGCTATGCTAAGGTGGGTTGCATATGTCAAGTTGCTTAATCCGGAGGTTCGACACATCTCGGGGAAGGAAAACGCGGTAGCGGATATGTTATCAAGGGCTCGGTTCGGAGACGACATAACCGAATCGGATAATGAAGAAGTTTCCGAAGACTACTTCGCGTCGGAGCACATATGCCCCGAGTGAACGTAATCCGAGAATTTCGGGAAGAAGAATATGAGGGAGAAAGTTTGATGATCGGAAAGATGTTACAAGAGGCCGAGGACTCAACAAACGATAAAGGAAGAAGAGCCGAGATCCGAAGGAAGAAGAGGCAAGTCCAAAAGTTCTTCTTGGAAAACGGATTAATATGGAGGGCGCCGAAAAGACCGGATGGTATACCACTTCGAGTAGTCGGGACAAAAGAGCAACGAAACCGGATAATGTCCGAGTTTCACGAATCCGATTGGGCTGGACACCGAGGAACATGGGCAACATTTGTGAAGATCAAGCAAAAATATTGGTGGAAGAAAATGTACAAAGATATCGCGGAGTTTACGGAAAGCTGCGAGAAATGTCAAGTCTACTCCGGGGTTCGACATCGAGATGAGTTACATCCGACATTCTCACCGACAATCAACTTCAAGTGGATGGTCGACATAGTGGCCATGCCGACCGGGATCGGACAAAAGAAATACTTGGTATTAGCTCGGGAAGATCTCACGAATCAAGTAGAAGGTCGAGCGCTTCGGAGGAAAACGTGTTCCGCGGTATGCCAATTTCTTTTGGAGGAAGTATTTTGCAGGTACGGGTGCGTAGGACAAGTGATTGCAGACCGGGGAGAACTCGACTCGGACAAAGCTAGGGGATTCTTCGCCAAACACGGAGTTCGGTTATCGCTGACAACGGCATACAATCCGGAGGCCAACGGGAAAATCGAACGAGGACATAGTCCGATCGTAAAAGCACTTGCGAAGGCATGCGATGGAAAGGTGAAGGATTGGCCGCAGATGCTTCCGTATGCACTATGGGCGGATCGGACAACGCATAGCTCCATAACCGGTTACATGCCGGCAGAACTCATGACCGGACAAGCACCGGTAATGCCGACGGAAACCGCGATCGCAACATGGACAGTGCTACCGTGGAAGGAAGAGATGAGCCGGGAAGAACTACTAGCGGTCCGGATACGACAACTAGAGGGAAGACCGGCAGACATAGCGGAAGCAATACGCCGACAACAAGAAGCACGATTAAGGAACAAAAGCCGGTTCGACACAAAGCACCGACTACGACCGAGGAGGATTGAAGAAGGAGACTGGGTGATCGTCTATGACAGTAGTTTGGACCATCAACATACAACGATGCGGAAATTCGCGAAAAGGTGGTTCGGGCCATACGAGGTTCGGAAAGTCTTCGACAACGGAACGTACCGACTGTCCGAGTTGGATGGAACAATACTACGAGTGCCTATAGCCGGGAAGCGGGTGAAGATTTTCAAGAAGCGGACCAACGACAAACCCTATGTGATCCAAGCCAAGGCCAACTACGAGGAGCAATCAAACGAAGACCACGGGGATGCGGGAAGCGAAGAACGTGAATTACAACTCATAGTCGACATAAGGGGAGAATCGGAGGAAGCTTTGGGTGAAGACGGATATGGGGAATCGAGAACTTTGGCACATACCGGAGGATGTGCGGGTTCGGAGGGGGCGAGTGTCGTAGTGTATTCCGCACACTACGTGAAAACCATAAAATAATATATCCGAATTTAGATACATATAAATAAATAAATAATATATCAAAAGAATTCATCACGTGCATAGGGTAGGATTCAAACCATGCACCTCCACATAGATAAACCCCAACTTTACCATTGCAATAACTTATCTTTAGTGTTATAAATATAGATTTAATACGTATAAGACCTTTATTTACACATACCTTTATTAAAAGGTAAAAATCATGTATTCTTTAGAGTGTGAATATTTTATTTACACGTGACATTAAAAGAGACTCATGCACATCTAGCGTGCACGAGCCCTATATTTAGAAAATGATAAAACATCACATGCACATTTAGTGTGCATGGACACTTTAAGCGAAAAAGCATGAAGCCATGCTTAGCCTCTTCCATCTTTATATGAGGAGAAAAATATGTATATGGTTGTTGATTAATATAGAAGAATTGATCAATCTAATATATTCGTGGGATTCACGAATTTTGCCATCTAAATTACTCTTATAATCTAAATATTGTTTTAAAATACACTAAACTCGTGGGATTCACGAGATTACTATCTTACTTCTCTTCCTATTATTCATAACTAGCCTTAAGTTGTATTCCTCTTCCTCCTAGTCAAAAACCTCGGCGGTTCCCACCCGACTCACGCAACGATCCGGAGCCGAAGGGCACGACAACGCGGACTCCGGAACGCGAGTCGAAGCGGATTTCAGATACCGTCTGAAACCGACCCGACTTGAGCTTGAGGGGGCGTGTTGAGAATCAAGCTCAACTTGGTCTAGTGTGTGAACTCACCTTAAGAGTGAATAGACACTCCAACGGTCAAGAGTCACCATTATGTCACCTCTTTGTATTCTAGCATTTAGTATGAGTCATAGAATCATATTCTATGACACATAACTTATGAGCTTTCACATTCCCCATGCCCATGAGTCTTGAAGTTAATGAAGAGAGAGGGTGACTATATAAAGCACCCTCCTCCCACCTTGTATTGAGTTAAGTCTTTCTCCTTTGTTAATATACTTTTACCTTGCGTATTCTCTGTGTCTTACTCCTTGTCTCTCTCACTCACTCTCACTCTCTCTCATACACACACATAACTCACATCTCTTCCGCTTCACAAGAATCACATCTGATTCTTTACACTATGCAATCCAAATATTCCCCATGACAATAGAAAACCGGGTTAAACGACAATATCTACGAATTGGTTGCGGCACCCCATGAAATCCATCAAACAATAACCTATTTGTCATGTTCCATCACCAATGGTAGTCCATCAACCATCACACACCAAAGAAACGCATTTGGAGGAAAAGGAAGATTAGAATTCCTTCCTCGATCTAAAGGTTGACACCACCAATGGTAGCCCATCAACCTATTTCTCATGTTCCATCACCAATGGTAGCCCATCAACCATCGCACACCAAAGAAACGCCTTTGGAGGAAAAGGAATAGTAGAATTCCTTCCTCGATCTAAAGGTTGACACCACCAATGGTAGCCCATCAACCATCGCACACCAAAGAAACGCCTTTGGAGGAAAAGGAAGATTAGAATTCCTTCCTTGATCTAAAGGTTGACACCACCATTGAACATAGCGCATGATGTGCCATGTATCCAATACCTTCTTCTCTAACCAAGCTTTATTTTTAGACTTCAACAAAGTTATAATATACATCATGAATGTGCACCACAAAATTTAAAAACTTCACTACCGAATGTCCAATCTTTGTGTGGTTCCTTGACAACCATGTTTTGAATTGGGGAATATAGAATTTGCAATGTCAAATTTGGTTGCCAACTATAATCAATATCCATGTGGTACATTAAACTTTGTTCGCATTGTTTGAAAGGCCATCATATTTGTCTACGCGATTCAAAAATAGCATCTTCCATAGTTACCATGTCATGCCTTGTCATTTGGTTGAACTTTGATCGAAGACTTCCTTTCTATCCCAATGCCAAGTCTTTGTAACATCAACATCAAGACTTTTCACTTTCCCTTACACTCTAATAAACAAAGCGAGGTGGCATGTGGATCGTGTAAGGATGGATCCACATGGAAGTGGGAATACAATCAAGTGAAGTTAAGGGCCATAAGGAGTCATCATTGTCCTCATCTAAATTATGGTCACTAAGATATGTTATCTCTTTATTTGGTCATAATCACTATATGATGCATTATAAGCATAGAACGTAGTATTCGTGTTCGTGGAGGCATCCAAACGTTTGAATACGTTTGGAAACGAACACGTTTGAAAGGGGAAAAATGCGTGGTCCTTTTTTTCCCCTTTTTTTGTATTCTTTTTTTAAAGATACGTTGTCGCTTCCTCTCTCTCTCTCTCTCTCTCTCTCTCTCTCCCCACACACACACACACAAAATCACAGTTTGCATACTTTTTTGGGTGGGAGGTGAATGAACTCTGTAACCCGAATTAATTAGTAATGAATGGATCCACAAAGGAATGAATGGCTTCCCAATTCTAATGCGATATGAGATCTTAAAGGGGCATTTCTCTGATGAGGATGTAGGAGACACTCCACACTCTCATTGGTTTTTGTGCTGCACCAATCCAATGGGGGACTTTCGGTGGGGTGTGGGCAAAGCTCAATTGGAAGAAGAGAGAGAAAATGGGTGGGGGGGTGGGCTATGTCTGTATTATTATAACAAAAAAAAAAGAGAATTAGCAAGAAAAAGGCAGAGAGAGAGAGAGGATCATTCCTGCATAGGGGAGAAAAGAAACACTTTTTTTGTGTTTTGTCTCTTTTTTGTTCACTTGGGATTTTGATTAATCGGATCATCAGAAGAACGAGAAAGATGCTTGATTAATCATCATCATCATCATCATGGCGACAGACTCATGTGATCTATACATACTTGCACACTAATTTACGGCTTCTCAAGAGCATCAAAGAAAGAGGTTACACCCCATTGGAAATTACAATGGAAATGGTTGATAAAGAGGAAGATGTTAAAAGGTTATTGAACTTGCAAAAAGAGCGAGAAATTTTACATACTGAAAATTCAAATGATATCCTCAATAGTATGCAAGATGAGGACATTGAAGACAGTTATGTTGTTGATAGTAATGAGGCACATTCTAGTGAGAGTCCTCAAACAAATTACTACGTCAATTGAATTAGTAGAATTTTTTGTTAGTGTCATATTTTCTTCGTATTCTCGAATATAAGCTTTATGAGTTTTTGAATCTTTGATGATAGTTTATAATGACATAGTCCACTTGTTGGGATTGAGATTGAATCAATATATAATATAGGCCATATTCAATCCAATCAAACGTGTCAATCCAATCCAACTTGGAGATGATTTACCATACACGTATGATTGAATCATTCGCGCACGCGAATGCACGTATGCTATGTATGGTTCATTCTATGATTATAAGCATGGCCTTGTTTCCCCCTTTATTGTTAAAACACTCCTTTGATGAATTTTACAAATCGACTTAAGAAACCTAGATATGATATATACGCATGAATCATTAGATTTAGATTTTTTTGAAGAGTTTATAATATTTTTTATTATGTTTTGAATGCTTGATATAAAGTGTAGTACAAGATTAGGAATATTGATTTAATGCAAACTGTGTTTCCTTGTAAAATCGAGACAACTAGACTTCGATCACTTATGTTGGATAATGTGGGTTTCATGATTGTAAAGAGTTGGCACTATGGGGTAGGGCAACAAAAAAGAGGTTAGTATGGTGCACCTAATTAGTCCCAGCTAGCAATCAGTCCCAAACATAGTTGGGAAAGACCCAAGCAAGGTTTAGGTTGGGACAGACCAAAGTAGT
This sequence comes from Azolla caroliniana, assembly GCF_043228905.1. Taxonomy (NCBI): domain Eukaryota; kingdom Viridiplantae; phylum Streptophyta; class Polypodiopsida; order Salviniales; family Salviniaceae; genus Azolla; species Azolla caroliniana. The sequence goes on along the minus strand of NW_028230452.1, from coordinate 1,669,088 downwards.
CCCAAACAAGAGTTGGATAGTGTCGAATACATGTGTATAATGGACGTATTCACATTATCCCGTTTTGGCCATTTATGTAATTAGCATAAAGGGTAGTTGCCCTAAGTCGGTCACTATATATAGTGACCTTGTAACCTCTTTGTGAGGTTGGTTGTTGTATTATTTGCTTTAAGAAATAAAGACTCTTTTGTGTGTCTCTCTCTCTCTCTGTGTGCAACGACCTACAATCTCTCATACGCAGGTATTCATAAAAGAATCGAATGCTCCTTGATCTTCCGCACAGACGACCCTCCTTTCTTCCAACATCTGGTATCAGAGCAGAGGTTCGGCCGTCGTCACCGCCTGCACAGCATTCGGTTCTTCACTTCATCACCGCCTGCACAGTATTCGCGTCATTCGAAGAAAGAGAGAAGAAGAACAAAAACGAGGTTTGCACCTCATCGCGTTAGATCCTCTTGCTTGGAGTAAGCCTTCAGGTTGTACTCTGTTCCTTGTGATCGTAACCGCTCGAGGTGAAATCCCCTTGTGCATCATTGACACGATCGTGCTCCATTCGGTTAAACGGCATCCGAAGAGGTCACCAAACGCTGCTCGCTGTAACCACTCGGTGCAGATCGGTCTCAAGACAACAACCCCAACTCGTGCTTCATCCGGCTGATCGACATTCGAGAGGATCAGCTGGATCTGTCTCTCTCGTCGCTGCAGCCACCCGAAGCAGAATCGGTCCAGATAATCGGTTTCAATAATCGGTATTCGGCACATATATCCGAAGCGAACCGGGCTCACTCCGACTCGGCAACACTCGGGAAGACCAGTCGGTTCTGTCCCTCAAGTTACCGGAGTCAATTCGAGCAAGTTCCGAAGCCGAACCGACTCGGGTTCAAATCCGACTAGAACGATATCGGGTGAGCCAACCGGCTGCACTCCAACAAGGTTCGTAGTCAACTCCGAACCGAGCTTCGTCAACCAAAACCGAACTTGATGGCATCAACATCCGGCTCGTCAGAAATGAGTCTACGAAAGTTCGATGGATCGAACTTTAACTTCTGGAAGGAGCAAATGCAGGACTATCTCATAGTCAAGGGGCAAATCGATCCCATCGAAAATGAAGAACCTCCAGAAGGATACAAACCAATTGAGTGGCAGAAGCTGGACAGAATCGTCCGCGCCACGATTCGGATGCACCTATCGGAATCGGTGTACTTTACGGTGCAATCGTGTACGACAGCATTCGAACTGTGGAAAACACTGTCGGACACTTACGAAAAGAAGGTCGCCGCAACGAAGATGTTTCTGATCCGGCGCCTCTACAACTTGCGGATGAAAGAATCCGACTCGGTTCAAGCACACCTCAATGAGTACGAAAGCATAAGCTCCCAAATCTCGTCACAGGGGACGGCAATCGAGGATGAACTCAGAGCAATGATACTCATGAGCAGCCTTCCCTCATCATGGGAAACTTTCGTCACAACCGTGTGCAACGCGTCAACCACGGCTGTTAAATACTCCGAAGTCACGAGCGCAATCCTGACCGAAGCAGCTCGGAGAAAGTCTTTCGCCAAAGACTCAACAGACGACGCCTATGTAGTACAAGGTTCGACAGACCGATCGAACATACGAGGAAGAGATTCCTCACGACCGCCGAACAATCAGCGAAGACGGAGCCAGTCACGGGACAACCGAATCTGCAACTATTGCAAGAAACCCGGACACATCAAAGCCGACTGCCGCGCACTCAAGAACAAGAACAACAAGAAGAGTGGCCGGCATGAGGAGATCAATTACGTCAGCTTCTCGGCTGATGTGCTACCAGACGACCCGAATATACTATCAATCGAAAATCCAGTCGGATCAGAAGTTCTACTCACGACTGAAGAATCGAGCACATGGCTCTTAGATTCGGGCGCGTCATTTCACGTGACTCCTCATCGATCCCAATTTCGGCAATATACGATCCGTCACTCCGACTCAGTTCGGGTCGGCAACTCACAACACTGTGACATCATCGGAATCGGCACAGTAGAGCTCAACCTTGCAGGTGGCTCTACACTTGTACTCCACAATGTCCGACATGTACCCGAGCTCTCAAGGCCCTTGATCTCAGTCGGACAACTAGATGAAGACGGCATTCGTGCCGGTTTTTCTTCGGGAGGGTGGACACTCCACAGGGGGAACCTCCTGCTTGCTAGAGGACCTAAGATACACTTCTTGTATCCGTTACATGTTACACTCAGAGAGGGTAACCTGTTTTTGGTGGATATTCCTGTGTCATCACTATGGCACCGAAGATTAGGACACCTCAGCAAGGCCGGCATCACGCACCTATCCAGAGCCGGATACATCCCCAAACTCTCCTTCTCGGACCATCAATTCTGCGAGCATTGCCAGTATGGCAAACAAGCAGCCGCATCACACCCGACATCCGCACCAAGAGAAACGAGACCTCTCGATTTAGTCCATTCGGACGTCTGTGGCCCAATGCCGCATCAGTCTCTAGGCGGTGCCTCTTACTTCGTCACTTTTATTGACGACTCGACTCGAAAGGTGTGGGCTTATCCAATTCGCACTAAAGATCGTGTCTTCTCGATCTTCACCGACTGGCTCGCTATGGTAGAAAATCAAACCAACCGAAAGCTGAAATGCCTTCGGACAGACAATGGGGGAGAGTTTAAATCCGAAGAATTCGTCAAATTCTGCCGACAACGCGGCATCCGACGTGAATTTACGGCACCACATAGCCCGGAGCAAAACGGGATTGCCGAACGCATGAATCGGACAATCCAAGAACGGATAGTTTCCATGCTCCAACACTCCGGACTGTCGGATGGCTTCTGGGCAGAGGCTCTACTCACGGCAGTACACATAATCAATATGTCGCCAAGTAGACCTCTAGGACTTCAAATTCCTCAGGAACTATGGATCGGCAGTAAGCCGAATTACGACAAGCTGAGGATCTTCGGATGCGAGGCGTACGCCCTTATTCCGAAAGATGATCGCCGAAAACTTGCACCTCGGTCCAGGAAATGCATTTTTCTTGGATATGGATCCGACGGCGAAATGGGATACCGACTCTGGGACCCCGAACGCAGACAAATCGTTCGAAGTTCGGACGTTGTGTTCAACGAGTCAGCTATGACTCCATCAGTCGAAAAACCGATCGAAGTCCGAAGGGTAACATTTTCCGATGTGCCGACCCTTCAAGAAGGCCCCGCTCACAACACACGGTCAGCTTCACGGGTAGCTGAACCTTACACTACCGACTCGGACAACTCTGACTCGGCACAGCCGAATGATTCGGTTTCGGACCATCCGACCTCGATACCCGATGCGACCAGTCCAATCATACCTCGACGATCCGAGAGACTGTCGCAACCTCCGGAGAGGTATTCTCCTGGAATTTTCTTCACCGACACCGGCGAACCGACGTCTTACGAAGAAGCATCGACATCTGTCGATTCCGCCACCTGGCATCTGGCGATGGAGTCGGAAATGCACTCCATTCGGGCAAACAAGACTTGGGATCTGGTCGAATTACCTAGGAACCGACGTGCTCTTCCTTGCAAGTGGGTCTATCGACTAAAAGAGACGTCTGATTCGACCACCCCAAAGTACAAGGCCAGATTAGTTGCGAAGGGCTTCCGACAAGAATATGGCGTCGACTTCGACGAGATTTTTTCACCAGTGGTGAAAATGACAACCCTTCGTTTCCTACTCGGCGTAGTGGCAGCCGACAACTTGGAGCTGATTCAGCTAGATGTCAAAACAGCATTCCTCCATGGTGATCTTGACGAGGAAATTTATATGGAGCAGCCAAAAGGCTTCGTGGCAACTGGCCAAGAACATCTAGTCTGCCGACTCAGGAAGAGTCTATACGGCCTCAAACAGGCACCGCGACAATGGTACAAGAAGTTCGACGACTTCATCCAATCGATCGGCTTCTCCAAAAGCGATGAGGACCATTGTCTCTTCACCAACACAGCTCAAGATGGATCACCCATCTTCCTCATCATTTACGTGGACGACATGCTAATTTCTGGACGCCACGCGGGCGAACTTGCCGACCTCGTTCGGCAACTGCGGTTGAAGTTTGCCATGAAGGACCTCGGTCCGGCACGACACATACTCGGCATGAAGATTAGTCGGCATCGCGATAAACGACATCTTTTTTTGTCTCAGACCGACTATATCGGACGTGTCTTGGAATGCTTCAACATGCAATCAGCCAAATCTGCTTCAACCCTGCTCCCCATGAATCTTCGGCTCTCTCAGCGAGACTGCCCGACATCCGGTCCGGAGGGGGAAGATATGAAGTCGGTACCGTATGCACCGGCAGTCGGCTCCCTTATGTACCTGATGGTCGCGACACGGCCTGATATTTCTCACGCCGTAGGAGTCGTCAGCAGATTTATGCACAATCCTGGCCGATCGCATTGGAACGCAGTCAAGCATGTGTTCAGATATCTGGCTGGCACAAAAGGCCATGGCATTCTTTTCGGTCCGAACCGAACCTCAGGCGTAGTCGGTTACACCGACTCGGACTTCACCGGCTGTATAGACAGTCGGAAATCAACAACCGGATACTGCTTCAAATTCGGCAATGGAGCAATCTCGTGGAAGTCGAAACTTCAGGAGTGCACAGCGACCTCAACGACCGAAGCAGAATATGTAGCTGCGTCCGACGCGGCAAAAGAAGCCGTGTGGCTCGGTCGGCTGGCGCACACGTTTCGACAAGTCGACCATGACTCGGCTCCAGTTGTCTACAGCGACAGTCAAGGTGCTGTTGCCTTGTCGAAAAATCCGGTTCACCACAACGCCTCCAAACATATCGACGTTCGATATCACTTCGTTCGGGACTGCGTCATTTCAGGGAAAATCGGTCTAGAGAAAATATCCACAACCGACAATGTCGCAGATGGAATGACCAAATGTCTTTCGGCAGACCGCTTTCGGTCTCTTCGGCATCAGATGGGCGTAACGACAAACCAGTCCGGTTAGAGCCGGACACAGAGCAGGATGGTTCCCGACAACCGACATCAGTTGCTTAATGATCGGCTTCAACTGTTCCGACCCAACCAGTTCGGTCTTCTGCCTTCGGACCCTGCCGACTCGAACAAAGCTGATATGTCCGAGAACCTAAGCCTATACCTGTAATCTTAGATAACCCATGTATACGCCCATTACGGGGGAGTGTCGAATACATGTGTATAATGGACGTATTCACATTATCCCGTTTTGGCCATTTATGTAATTAGCATAAAGGGTAGTTGCCCTAAGTCGGTCACTATATATAGTGACCTTGTAACCTCTTTGTGAGGTTGGTTGTTGTATTATTTGCTTTAAGAAATAAAGACTCTTTTGTGTCTCTCTCTCTCTCTCTCTGTGCAACGACCTACAATCTCTCATACGCAGGTATTCATAAAAGAATCGAATGCTCCTTGATCTTCCGCACAGACGACCCTCCTTTCTTCCAACAGATAGACCTAAGATGTCCCAAACAATGAGCAGTCCCAATGACTAGCCAAAAGGAAGCCCAACAACCACCTCTTAACCTAACGGCTAGGGAAGCCCAACAACTACCTCTTGGCCTAATGGCTAGGGTAGTCCAAAAGCCACCCACCCCTTGGGCTATATATGGAGGAGCTTGTCCTCATTTTGAGTCATTCTCAATCTATGAGTCCTACTCTCTCCTTTTGTAATCTTCTAGTCCCTCATCATCTTTTTGGTTTGTCCCAACCTAGGATTGTTGTAATCTTGTATCTCTTTCATGTAATATAAATCATCTTCTTGTCCCAATTCTCTTTGTCCCAACCAAGTTTTCATGTTGTTTTGAGAACCCCATAATTACTAGGGGCGCAATAGGTAGACTTGATCAAATTTGCCATGCTAAGTCCTCAAAGAACTGCTTCATGAGGCAAAGCCTCCGATTGTAGGGACATTGTAACATTTAATGTGGTCATTGTCATTCATGTTCATGTTCATCAAATAAAGTTTTTAAACTAATAGAACTTGGGAGGTAACGTATGTATGGATGTGGTTGGTAGTAATCTATCTATCCCATGCCGTTGGCGTTCTCAATTGCCCGTTTAGATCCAAAGTGTTTGTTTGTTTGGAAGACGTGGGAGTAAAAAAGTAAAAATGAATACATATGGACATACATACATCTTGTATTAGAAACTCATGTTGTTTTTTGGTGAAAAAAAAACTCATGTTGGGGATTGATTGTGTTGTTCGTGCGAGTATTCACTTCAATTTTGAGGAGAGGAGATGGCCGATGAATATACCGAGTGCAAGCCCTGCCGGATAGCCCACCAGAAGTGCCCACGGACATACGAACTCACGGAACCAAATCATGATCTGCATTTGCCCACCTGTGCTTGTGCTTGTGATGCCCACCACATCATTAGTATTCATCACATTGTAACTTGTGTTGCAGGAGGAAAGAGGGCAGCCATACAGCCCCGGGTTGTTCTCGTAGCTCATTTTCCCCAACTTGGTGTCAAAGTTGTTCTGTGTGGGAATGAGTCCTTCCAGTTGGTTGTGGGCGAGGTTTAAAGTATTGAGGTTGTCCAGAGACGTGAGATCTTGTGGGATGCCACCGCTGAGCTGGTTGTACGACAGGTCCAACACCTCCAACTGCCTCAATCTCCCGAATGTACCTGCAGGTATTGTGCCGCCAATTCGGTTGTGGGACAGGTTGACTCCTGTCAAACCCTGCAGCTCCCCGAAGCTCTCCGGAATTTCGCCTTCCAGATCGTTCATGGACACATCAATGTAGATCCGTGCACTCAGCACATACTCAAGAATGTAGACAGTATTCTTCAGCGTGACAGGCACCTCAACGTAGAGGGTTGTCTGGTTCTTGTGTGAGGTTTGATTGAGCTTGAAGTAGACGAGGTGCGTGAGAGTCGCAGGGAAGCGGCCGTGGAAACGATTATTGGAGAGGTCCAGTGCCTGTAGTTTGGGAAGCTTCCAAACCCAGCCCGGGATGTGGCCACTTAGCTGGTTGTAGCCAGTGATGTCAAGAGTAGTAGTATTGCCTATGGATCCGTTTAAATATTTGTTCCGCTGCACATCAAAGATGATTAGTGCCTTACTCTCTGTTAGGCCAGCAGGTAGGCCCCCTTCTAAAGCATTTCCATAGACACTAAAAGTGTCGAGATTAGGCAACTTGGACAGATCCAAGTTCTCTATCTTCCCAGTCAAATTGTTCTGAAAGAGGCGTAAAGTCTGAAGACCAGACAGATTATGTAAAGCGTGGACAGGGACGATCCCTTGCAGGTTGTTTGTGGAGAGGTCTAATTTCTGCAGCTTTGTCAATGCCCCGATTTCGAGAGGAATGTATCCAGAAAGCTTATTGTTATTTAATGTTAAGCTCTCTGTGTTTATTAGGCGGCTGAGAGATGGAGGAATGCTTCACTGGTGACGGTGCTGTGTTGTGCCAGGATTTGGAGGAGTTGTTCTAGGATTGTTCCATTCAGATCATTAGAACCGACGCTGAGTCGTTCCAGGTTGGGAAGCTGGCCAATCTGTGGTGGTATAGATCCTGTTAAGAGGTTTTGCGAGAGGTTTAGATATGTCAGCTGTGGAAAATTCCATTTCAACTCAGGGGGGAAGATGTCGACCATGCTGCAATAAAACAGATCCAACTGTTGAGCTGCGTTAAATTCTGCAATGCCTTCGTAGGGAACCCCCCCTCAATATGGCTGAGCTGCCATGCCAGCGTTTGCAGGTTTGCCATTCTACCGAAACACTCAGGTATGCTCCCTGTAAGACCCTGGGATACGGGGTATCCTGGTGGAAGGTAGTTGAAGAAACCAGATTCCTGCATCCATCCCACATCGAACCACACCATTTGGGTACAGTTGCAAAGTTCAACGGGAACTGGACCCTCAAGATTGGCCCTAAATAGAGAGAGTTCCTGGAGGTTTATTAGCAGTCCCAGCTCACTCGGGATGGAACCCATGAGAGGGTTGAACCCAGGAGGAGAGGCAAGAGAAGGGGTCATGGGTGATGGCATCCTTGAATGCTATGAGAGCTTGGGCTTGGGCTTGCACTACCGCCATGTCGTCGTCATTATCGGAGGTAGGAGAGGAAGCAGGGGCCACAACCTCTGCAGCCATTGCTGAATTGATGATCACGATAAGGATTGAGAGGAGATGGAGAGTGCATCGGAGGTTCAGCATTGCACCACGGGAATAGGAAGGATTGTCGAAAGGGTGCTGTTCTGGTGATGGAGGGGAAATGAAGAGCTGGAAATTTTGGCGAGGGGGAAACTACTAACACCAGCAGATATAAAAAATAGTCTGGGCCTTCCAATAATCTCTATCATTTGACAAAAATATGTTTGTGATTGATAGATCATATACATACATACGTCAAAGAAGAAGGAAAAAGAAGAGTGATGTAGAAATCATTTAGAAAGGTGTGCCAACCTCGACTAGAGAATTAATGATTTCTTTTCCTTTACTACTGATCCCATTATTTGGAAATTGAGCTTGCCACCTTCCACCCGGACTCCACCACCAACCACCCCTTTTTTGATAAGGCTGAGCCACCATAGTTTAGCCAAATCTTGCTCAAGCTTCCAAAGGATAGAGAATTGATTCTTATTCTAGCATGCAAGATGCTATAGGACAATATTGGTTTGTTTCCAAGGAATCGCCATGGAGCGAGAAAAGGAATTTTATCAACATTAAAGACCTCCATTACCTAGTAGATGGACCATACCATTACAAGATCATGGAGATAATTGTGCACCATGTCCAATGTGCACAACTTACAAGGACATTGAGATGCATGCATGTGTATAGGTTAGTCACTACTCATAGCTCAATTATGCATTTTGTGCTTATAAACCATTTCCAAAATCATCCAACATGTAGTAAAATAATTATAATGGAGTTGTAACAACCAACTTCCTTCAACCAACCTCTCAACTTGAGCTCTAACCTGAAAGGTTACAATACATGGTGATAGAGCTTCTAAGATGAGTACCATTCACCTAGATTGTTGCATAAACGAGTCGAAGTAAAGCATCAAATAATGTCCCAAAATGCACCTCGATTATGGCACAATTAAGTTGAAATAAAACATAAAATAACATCCCAAAGTATGTAATATCAAAAATTTAGGATGAGAAGTCTAGGCATCTTCATGATTCCTTTCATTGTACAATGAACACATTTCATAATGAAAGTAGGCAATATAGTTATCTATGACACATACAATTCTAGAGTTTATCTATGTCACCCTCTACGCCTAAGCTTGGTTTGTTTTGTCTACGTGCAAATTTTCTTCGTATCACTCTGTCTCTCTTTCATGTGCTAGGCTACATTTGGAAAAATTTAGTGACGTTTCCATGTTGGAAAGCATTATGCCATCGCATAAACCAAGCACACATTCTTTGTCTAAGCTCTCCTCCCCAAAGCAATGGACCACACCTACACATAGGTAGTAGGATTATATGCACACAATCATACACACGCACGCAAAGCAAAAAATAGTTTCTTTCTTTATAAAAAGGAACTTCGTAAAGAATGTTTTTTAAAATTCATTTAAACAATTTGTTCGAGGATCATCATTAAATCCAGCAGGTTATATTGATAAATACTATGATACTTATTTTATCTCTAATATAATCTTTCTAAATGAAATACTTTTTTTGATCAATGGTTAATTAATGGTCTTATCAACGAAATGAGGGGTTTCAACTTATTTGGCGGAGAATGTACGACATACATTCTACGCCAAATATTATTTGGTCATTAAATCCAGGTTTAACATAATATTTCTAAGTGAAATACTTTTTTTGATCAATGGTTAATTAATGGTCTTATCAACGAAATGAGGGGTTTCAACTTATTTGGCGGAGAATGTATAATATATGCAATAGAGTGTCTTATTATCATACATACAATCATACAATCGTGTATATACATTCATACATATACACATTAATATAAAGATTTATACATACACGTATATATGTATTCATAAAATCAATTGTACATACACACAAACATACATCATATGTTCCATGTTTACAGTGTCATGGCTAATGAATAGATAGATACAAAAAGAGCAGAAATAGAAGAGTGTAGATAGAGACTGTGTGTCTGTGTTTGTCCCACATAGAGAGGACGGAGACGAAGAGAGGTATAAATTGAGGGCTGTGAGCAACATGTCTACTTATATACCTGTGCTGGGTCCTTCAAAGTTCAGATAATGCCATTGGGTTAGGGCCGGTGCACCCATTGCCCTCCTAGATGGGTTGTTTGACCTAGTGTTTCACCAAATGGGAGAGTGCAAGTCATATTATGTGTCATGAAGAGTATATATGTAAATAGAAGAGATAGACAATAGGGAAGTGAATTGTATATAGAATCATGGATTGTATGTATAGGCACATTATATGTATACATATGTATAGATAGATAAGTTAGGTGGGTAGGAGGCAAAGAACTGTGGGTAGCCAAACGGGGTGTTATGTATTAGCCCTACACTGCCCATTGCTTGTTCGGACGTTGGGACATCATTTGTTATTGTAAACTTTGTGGTGTCAATGGACCACGTTTGTTAGGTCGATCTTTGGGCCCTTCGGAGTTAAACACTGTATTTTCCATGTGCACGTCCATCATATCCGCTTGCCGTATGCATAACATGTTCAAGCTCAAACGCTAAAAAAATATCTATCTATCTTATTTGTCATGGTTGTACCCACGATCTTGTATCGTTCAATGATTGGGTATTTGTTAGATTTGCTTGGATTTCTCTAATGTCTATGCCCCCCCCCCCCCCGTCAAGAACACATCCTCATTCAAAGTTACATCTATGAAAATGATACCATGTTTGAGACAATGAAGTTTAGATTTATAGTACGGGATGATTCTAAAGTTGATTTCATTAAAACATTGTTCTTTCACTTGAGTAATTCTTAAATTTGTTTTGATTTCTCTAATGTTTATGCCCCCCCCCCCCCCCCCCCCCCCCCCGTTCAAGAACATATCCTTATTCAAAGTTACATCTATGAAAAGGATACCATGTTTGAGACATTGAAGTCTAGATTTCTAGTATGAGATGATTCCAAAGTTGTTTTCATGAAAACATTGTTCTTCCACTCGAGTAATAACTTAAGATAAGCTAACAAGGGCATTTGTCATTTTCTTGTTGGTTAAAAACTTATTGCAATTACAATTGAAAGTACCGTGTCTTAGCAACCATTTTACGAATTTTCTCTAATGGGTTACTGAATCATCATGTAGACGCCTTCATTCATATTAATAACATAGAATACACGTAGAGTGATGTGCCAAGGCCGTTCTAGCCCTTAGGGTATGCCATGATGATCTTTTTGATTATTTAGGGCAATCCATAGTACAAAACATACACTTGTGCATGGATATACATGATTGCACCAAGATTTAAATGCATGAATGGGTAAAGAATGAGAGCATACACAAAGTTGGAGTGTTGATATATCATGGAGATAGCTACCACAAAGTCAATAGCACTTGCTTCCACGTGATGTGTATTAGCAACACCAAAGTGGTAGCTTGAAGCAATGTGAACTCAACATATCACCATTCATATTTTGTTGTATGTATTCCAAGTGTTAATGCAATATGTTTTATTGCATATCTCTTTTGAATTAAATGTCGTAGAGTGCAATGTTGTGCACAAGCCATGGTCGTCGAGCAAATCATATGGTTATGAGTGTGCAAATTATAAATTTGGATTGCATAATTGATGTTGAGGTTCTTTGTTTTTAGAAGGGGGGGATTTATGTTTACAAGAAAAAGACATAGTTTACTTTTACGGAAAAGGGGTATCTTTAGTTTTTGGCTAAAAAACATACCCTCATTTGAAGGAAAAAGGCATAGCATGTGCTCATGAGTCACCCCCCTATAATATTGTGGTGTGCATGTGTTCCTTTGTGCCACCCTTTTAACACCCATTTTAGGATGCATGTACCTAAGCCGACCCACCCTTTCAGCTAAGCCAACCCAAATGGGTAACTTTGTATCAACTATAAATTAAGTGAGAAGTAAGAAGCTAACTAGACTGGTTTTGATCTCTTATGTGCATGTCACATATTGGTGGAGAAGCGGGGTACCTGTTCCCCACGTCCAAGCATCCACCTCTTCCCCCTCACCTTAGGTTGCCCACTAACTTCTTGTCCCACGAGTTTCCTCGATCCCCCTCCTACACGATAACCCTCTTGTCCCCCACCTCAGCTAAGTCTAGGTGGCTCTCAGTCCACAGGAGCGATTGACCTCTATCCTCCTATAGTCCTCATATCCCCCACCTCAGCCAAGTCTAGGTGGCCCTCCGTGTTGAATGCGGGTCTCTAATGGACGTATTCACACTATCTCCTTTTGTACACACTAAGTTTAGGCTAGTTATGTAAATAGTGAGAAGGGCAGTTGCCCTAAGTTAGTCAATATATAAACTGACTTTGGTTGATATAACTTAGTTCATCTTGTGCCCAGCGTCTCTCTCTCTCTTGCGTTCTAAGTGACATATTGTTCTATGTCTCTGTTGCCATCAATCTACCTTGATTGTATCAGTTTATTGATCTTCTTACAAAAGAGTGTTGATTTGTTCTGCACTAGACGACCGTATCTCCAACATGTGGTATCAAAGCTTGAGGTTCTTTCGATTCTGATGTTGTCGTCTATCTAGTTGCTATCAGCAACTCTTCTTCTGTACACCGTGAAGATCTCTATAAGATCATTTTCGCGAAGAGAAACGCTGACAAAATTTGCACTCCACTATTCTAAATCACCATTGAAGTGAGCCAATCGGCTACACTTCACTCTTGTGATTGTAGCCGCTTGGAGTGAGATTTCACTTCACAAGCTCTGCCTCAGTCAAACTACATTGGATTAGACAACAATCGAATAGGTCACCTGACGCTAGTCACTCACTTGTCGTAATCACTTGTAGATGTCTGGGCTCCAAGAACAACCCCCTTTTGTACTTCATTCGCCTAGACAACATTCGGAAAGATTAGATGAAATTGTCCTTCTCATTGTTGTAGTCACCTGAACCAAAACTGGCATGGATAATCGACACATACTTTGTGTTCGAAAATCTTGAAAATCGAATCAACATACTCGGGTCCAACTTCGGATCGAGTCTCCCGAATTTCAAATCAGATTCGGCTTTTGTTCAAACATCAATGAAGATGAGATGGTGCAAGTATGCTTGGGCGGCCTCGCACAACGATTCAACCTGTTGAGAACGGCAATCTTGGCGAGAGATACCCCTCCCTCGTTCTTCAACCTCCAATCAATGCTATTGGTCGAAGAAAACCACGTTCAACCAAAGACCAACACATCGGAAGGACAAATGCTCTTCTCCGATACAGATGGTGCCCATAGACGAGGTCGAAGCGGAGAGGTCAATTCAACCTATCCCACGAAGGGAATTCACAATTTCGGCAAGGAAACGGAAGCCATCGAGGAACCTTCATAAGAAGGGGGAGCTTCCACGCCGAACAAGGTGGGCGAACGACGCCACCTACGTGCAACTATTGCGGCAAAATCGGCCATCGCGAAGAGGAGTGCCGAAAAAGATGAAGCGAGTCGGCCTCAACAAGCCGGCAACTCACAAATTACGCCGCGAACGCGGAATACGCGGACTACGACGGACTCTTCGTGATGAGGCATAGAGCGAACTCTATGATGGGCTCCGATCCCGCAAACTCCGCAAGCACCTCCAACTCCGAACACGCGTGGGTCGTAGACTCCGACGCCTCACACCACATGACGTCGCACCAAGAGTGGTTTCGCGACTTGCGAACGCCGGATCGACCCGGCTACATAGAGACCGGAGACGACACTCTGCATCCCATTCGGCACATTGGCGATGTCCCATTCGGGAAAGAAGGCGAGCAAACCTGCATCAAGAATGTCTTGCACGTGCCCACAATAACAAAGAATTTGGTCTCGGTCAGCCAAATCATGGAGCAAGGCATGCAAGTCCACTTCAACAATGAAGGTTGCTTCATCAAGAAAGACGACCAACTCATAGCCAAGGGACGGAGAGACAGTCGCTTGTTCATCCTCGACTTGAACGAGGTAAAATCGGCCATGTACGCCAAAGGTCTCAAGACTGAGACAAACATCGAGTTGTGGCACAAGCGAATCGGCCACGTAAACCTCCAACGGCTTTGCAGAATGCAATCAAAGGGAGTCGTAATCGGACTTCCGGCCTTCGAATCGAAACGAGTCAACCGAGTGTGTAAAGCATGCCAACTCAGCAAACAACATCGACTCCCATTCCCGAAGGAGAGCTCCGCAAGCAAAGGCCTCCTTGACATAATCCACTCGAACATATGGGGACCGGCTCAAACGTTGATGCTCGGCGGATGCCGCTACTACGTCACCTTCATCGACGACCACTCGCGCTACGCGTGGATATACCCGATGAAGAAGAAGAGTGAAGTGCTCTCCCACTTTCAAAGGCTCAAAAGCCAAGTGGAGAAAGAAACCGGTCGGCACATTCGATGCCTACGATCGGAAGGAGGAAAGGAGTACTTCTCTGACGAGTTCACCTCCTACCTCCAAGGTGAAGGCATTCGTAGAGAGTTCTCATGCCGACACACTCCCCAACAAAACGGAGTAGCTGAGAGAAAGAATCGACAAATACTCGAGGTAGCACACGCCATGATGCGTGAGAAGCACATGCCGAACTTCTATTGGGCGGATGTGGCATCCACGGTCGTCTATCTCATGAATCGATGCACCACAAATAGCATGCACGAGCTTACTCCATACGAGATCTTCGTTGGAAGAAAGCCCATTCTCTCGCACCTCAAGGTGTTCGGAAGCATTGCGAATGTACGCATCCCGAACGAAAGTCGAGAGAAGCCCGACGCAAAGTCGGAAGAATGTATCGTCATAGGATACTTGTCCGTGAAAAAGGCGTACAAGTGCTTCAACCCTTCGACCCGAGCGGTGCGGATAAGTCACGACGTAGTTTTCGACGAATCGGCATCTTGGTATAAGCTCGATGCGACTCCATCCGACCCGATCGAGGAAGAATTGAATGCCAACTCAGACGACGAAACTCGGCCAAGTCCTCCACCGAAGGACAATCCAAGCTCTACCGAGCTAATTGGCCCACAAGAGCCTCCACGCGATGAAAACACGTCGCGGCCAAGTCCGAAATCGAACAAAGGCAAAGGTAAGATGCCCCAATACGAAGTCGAGGTCCACCCTGACGACCGTGATTCGGATGATTCAGCTCGTTCACTAGACAGTGAGTTCGGTGTACCCATCATGAGGACACTCGGAGTAAAGAAGGCACTCACATCGACAAATGAGAAACTCCGCCGCTCATCACGAGCAAAGACCCAAGTCACTCGTTACGCCTACAACGAGTATATGGCCCATCACTATGCCCTCGCGATGAAGGTAGTGGCCGAACAAGAGCTCGAGGATCCAAGACTTCGTCACAAGCTTGACGGGGGGAATAAGCCGCAGAGAGCCGCACAACGAAGACGCAAAGAGCCGCGCAACGAAGCCGCGAAGAGTCACGCAACGAAGCCGCGAAGAGCCGCGCAACGAGGCCGTGAAGACGCGATGAAAGCCACGCAACGCCGCAAAGAAAGCCGCAAGCCACACCGATGCCGACAAAGCCGAAGGAAGCTAAACCAGACGTTGGACGCCTCACACTTGAGCTTGAGGGGGCGTGTTGAGATATCAAGCTCAACTAGTTTAATCTAGTTAGTCAACACATGTAACTTAGTAGTTACCTAGATCGAATCTAGTTAATGTGTTAACCTTAAACCTTTAAATAGGACCTTGTACTTAAGTGGGATATTCTAGATCCTCCACTCCTTAGTACATTTAATGTAGGACTTACACATAAGTACCTATATTCTACCCACACATGTGCACCTTTGCACATGGGTTGTATATATACCTCATTGTAGGTATTTTTGTATGTTGATGACACTTTTCAATATAGTCAATCATCCCCCATTTATCTTCGTCTTCATAAGTGTAACTTCCTCTCTCTCTCTCTCTCTCTCTCTCTCTCTCTCTCTCTCTCTCTCTTCCTTTCACACACTCTCACGTGCATATCATACTAATCTTCCGCTGCTTAACGTAACCATATAATTAGTCTTTAATTAACCCTAGTTAATTACCTAATTACTTAACAACAAGGTATCCCCTACAATAACCAAACCCAATTGGGCAATACAATTAAATTGTGCTTGAAGGGATGTTGTGAAAACCTCAAGTTTAGTGGATATAAGACCAAATACTCCAGGACCTTGCAATTTTAGTTTGTTTATTGATATTAACCACATGCCATGAAGAGGTTGCAAATTGTAATTACCATGTGTATTACCTTCTTCCTCTATAAAGAGTGCAACATATTTTGTCCATCGTCGTTGACCCTCAAACATGGCCTTGAGAAATGCACATTGGCAATACATGATATATTCATAAAGATTTAATAATATTGTCTCACCAACTTGTTTTGGAGTATGAATATTACTCGAAAGCCACCCAAGTAAGACTCATATTTTCCTTTCCTCTACCACAATGTGAACCTCGTTAAGATTGCCAATAGGATACAAAACATACACACATATGCTATTTTCTATGTCCAACAAGTGCCTATGTCTTTCTATACATGACATGACAACCAGTTTGTGCATATTTATCTTCATAAATGATACTATGGGAAATGATTCCCACACTAGCTTTGCCGTTGTAATGTCATCTCATAGGCTCCTAAAATGAAAATATGATCATTTGCTAATGCTAGATTTGCCTAATGTTAAGGAAAATCATATCAAATCTCCATCTATAGTCACATTGTGCAACATTACCAAAATATTAGACGTGCTACACAAGCAAACAACAAATATTAAATGGCTTAATAGCCATCCTTGTCTAACAAAATTCAAAAGTGTAATGGGAAACCCCCTCATTAAGAATGATACAAGATACAAAACACTCTCCCAAATTATGCATCAATCTTGATTCATTTCGTTCTAAGCCCTTTGTTGTATTTTGTGTTGGAATAGCATATCCATCATACTACGTGTGTATTCTTCATTATAGTTGTTCAAGAAGAACAACAAAGTCAAGATATGCATTGATTTTTGTAAGGTTAACAAAGACACTAGTTGAGATAACTACTTGATGTCATACCTCAAGCACCTCTTAACACATGCAACAAACAAAGAAGCATGTAGTTCCATTAACATATTCTCATGGTACAATCAAATGACTGTTGCACCCCAATATCAATATAGAGACAACCTTTGACACAAAGTTTGGCATTTTTCAGTACAAACAAATGCCATTTAAACCCACCAATGTCATAAGCAGTTTTAAACATGGGGCAAATCGCGTATCCATCTCCATGTAAATGGGCTCTATTGCAAGTCCATTCGGAAGAGCACTTAACCTTACTAAGTGATTGATTCAAAATGAGTGCAATATCAATTGCATTTTGACTCATTTTTTATGCGCAAATACATTTGCCTAACAAGGCTAAAGTTAAATGGATATCAAACGTGCCACCCCATAAACCAACAAGAAGGATGTGCATGCATGATGGGGTACACAAGTTATTATTAGTGTTTCACTAAAATGTTCGCCAAGAAGGTGCAACATTTCTCTATGGACTCCTTGAAGAGTTTAAATTGACCTAAGGAATGCACCAAAGCGTTTCATTTACTCAAGGAATACTAACTAGAGCACCACCATCTTGATCACGAAGTTGGGAAAATAAGTTCATGTGCACCCAAACATGTCAGACTTTCACAATAGGTACAATCTTGGCTCAGCCTAGAGACAAAAAGATGCAAGCCATCAACCAAATCTAATGGAACAAATTTATTCTACTATAGAAAAGAGTGGCACTAGCAATGATATATGTACATTTGTTGAAAAAATAAGTAGTGCGTGCGTCATAGTGAATGAATACATGAAAACAAGAACATTACATAAATGGAAAAGTGTAGATAGAGAGAGACTCAAGAGAGAGTATCTTCTATTTGTCCCACATAGAGAGGACGGGGAGGAAGGGAGCTATAAATGGAGGGCTGTGAGCTGCAGGAAAACATACTTACCTGGGCGGGGTCTATCGGTGATCAGCAAGGCCGATGGCTTAGGGCCGGCGCCTCCATTGCACTGCCGGAGGGGCTGTTTGCCCTAGCATCTCCCCAATGTGGGAGAGTGCACGTCATAATTTGTGGAAGCGGGGGCTCGCGTTCGCGCGGCCCCTTTCTCAATCGAATTAAATTCTGAATGTCATACCGAAATTTTGGCTGTAAATAGAGATATGGGGAGTTTGTATCGATGTTGTAATGCAAATAGCAGATATGGTGTAAACGTGACGTGGTAGAGGGAGTACATGTATGTAAATAACACACATGGGGTGGAGTGGTCATGGATAAGTATATACAGGAGAGATAAACAAACGATAGGGAGGGGGGGGACATTGAAGATACAGAGTGGAGGCAAATATATATATAAATATATAATAGAGACAGACATACAGAATCATGGAGGCATATAAATATATCTATAGATCAGTCTGGTAGGAAGCATCACATGGCATGCCTATACACTCCTGGACATGCTATAGATGCCGCCAAATTCTTACCATTATACGGGTGCGGAAAATCATGGGTATACATACCCCAACCAATAGGAGGTGTAAAGAGAATGTAGGCAAACGGGCTACCAGCTAGGCCTGCCTACACTGGGTATTACCCATTCATTTCTTGTTTAGGTTACGGCCGCCTTCGTGGCCCCAATCAGAGAATAGAGAGCGTCCCGTTGTCAAGGATTTGCCGTGTGAATGCAACGGACTTGGTCAGATCAATGTATTATCTATTATGGGCCCTTCCCAGCTAAACACCTTCCATGTCAATGTCCATAGATCTTCAACCTGTTGGTGTTCGGATCACGCGCATCAGTAATTTTACTAAACACATGTTTAGCTTCCACATACATATTCCGTCCACATTCATCTGGTACTCCAAACGAGTAGGAAGGTTCAGTTTACCTATCTTACAGAATATAAGGAATTGGAGGACATTCTCGTACTATTTATTTGTTCATCATTTATTCTTCCAGATATAACATTTTGGTCGTGATTTTTGTTAGGGGGGCACGCCTGTATGACCTAGGCGTTAGTGCAATACCAAGGCTCCCAGAGACAGCAAGCTGCCTCGAACGGGTGCTGCCCCTATGAAAGAAATTAGGTTAATATCATGTGGCCTTATAGGCCACGTATCAAATATTAAACTGATAAGAACAGATACTACACTTGATCTTAGCCAAAAGGCCGAGAAAGGTATGATTCTTGCTGAGGTTCTACTTCCATACTTATAGGCTCAGGTAAGCAGGATTCCCTATGTGGGATATCTTCCCCCCTCTTATCTACAGTTACGTATGTTAACCTTTTCTCTTCCCACATCAAATAACAATACCATGTATAATAACAACCTTCATGAAAGCTTAGTTGCTTCTCGTGCACCTCGCTCCATACATAATTGACATTACAAAGCTCAATGCCGCCTTGCTTCGGCAATGCTTCCCCAACTCACTCCATCTTGAATCCATGTGCACCTATCCGTACGTACGCCTACATAACCCCAAATTGATTCCTCTTATCCTTGCACTAAGTTCTTGACGATCGTTGGCTTGCAAAGGACTCATACAGTAGTAGTGACCATGTTGGTCTCATTCCCTCCCGTTGTCGTGAAGAAAACTGTCCCTTAGCGCAATCGGTGCATAGCACGTGTGAACCGGCTCTTCACGCGTGCGCGCCCTTTTATGTATATAATAGAGAATTAGGTACATGGGTATATCCTGGGTAGTTAGATTCGGTAGGTAGGAAGTTAATGAAGGAAACGGCTCCCTTCTTGAAGCAATAAAAGAGAGGGAGACGCGGGGAGAGAGGATAGGGCATTGAGGAGGACGAAGTGTTGTCGAACCAAAACCGAACGCTTCTCCTCTGTTCGTTCTCCATCGCTCTTCTCTGCAGGTTTTCGGGAGGCTCGCGCAGCTTCGAGGAACGCCTGTGTGCTTCCGGCAGCACCTCCATCCTATCCCCTTTCATGCGCAGACGAGCAGGCATCAGCATCTGTTCGCCGGCCTGTTCGGTTGTAACCGCTCGCGTGCTCTATTGTTTTTGTGTCATTTGTTAATATACAAACATTCGTGTCTCTCTATCTCTGTGTCCGTTCGTGTCTTCCGCGTTGACAGGTCGTGCCCCTGTGTTTCTTTGCTCATACGTCACCGGGCGTCTCTCTCTTTCTCTTTCCCCTTCAATCACCTGCTCTTTGGTTCAAGACCCCGGTGGTCCCGCCTCGTTTCTCCACGCACGCGAATAGTAACGTGACACCGTATCGAATGTTCAACATCTTGGTGTTGAGGAAGTTTCCTACCTCCTCTTCTTTAGCTTCTCCCCTATTCCAACTAACTGAGAAAGTTTGCACTCACATTCTTTCTTTGTTTTGTGTTCATTTATCGAATGTTGAGCATCTTGGTGTCAAGGGATGCATGTATTCTAGATGCACAAACCGCCCATTCGCAGTTCTTTGCCTTCATCCCCTCGCCGCCACTGATCGTCACTCTAGGTCTCGTGCCGACCGTTGGAGCCTCCAGAACTTGTGTGAAGGATCCTCCTCCGGCTTGTCGTATCTCCGACCCTTATCCTAGGTCGTCTATCTCCGCATGTCAAGAGGGTGGCTTGCTCCCCACCCTCCCTCGTCGTACCATCATATCGTGTTCCCGGCCTCTTTGTAGGCTTGCCTCTATCTCCCTTCCAGATCGGTTATCCGGAAGTCCGCCCAGCCCGGTTCTCGTCCAGGTCTGACTGTTATTCTCTGGATTGTCGGGTCCCGTTCTCCTGTCGCCACCGAACTCTCCTATAGAACTCACGCCGGCACGGATCGGTGTGAGGATCTCCGTAGGACCGGTCTTCGTTCTCCTCTTCATCGTCTATACTTCTCCCGAACTCGTCGTCGCTCTCCTTGGTGCGTTCCCGCCTCCATCTTCCATCTCTTTTGGTCTCATGTTGCCACGTCGACCGAACTGCCGAAGTCTCTGGACAGGATGTGGGGTAACCAATTTCGCAAAGTCTCTCGTGCCGACCGTTGGAGCCTCTAGAACTTGTGTGAAGGATCCTCCTCCGGCTTGTCGTATCTCCGACCCTTATCCTGGGTCGTCTATCTCCGCATGTCGAGAGGGTGGCTTGCTCCCCACCCTCCCTCGTCGTACCATCATACCATGTTCCCGGCCTCTTTGTAGGCTTGCCTCTATCTCCCTTCCAGATCGGTTATCCGGAAGTCCGCCCAGCCCGGTTCTCGTCCAGGTCTGACTGTTATTCTCTGGATTGTCGGGTCCCGTTCTCCTGTCGCCACCAAACTCTCCTATAGGACTCACGCCGGCACGGATCAGTGTGAGGATCTCCGTAGGACCGGTCTTCGTTCTCCTCTTCATCGTCTATACTTCTCCCGAACTCGTCGTCGCTCTCCTTGGTGCGTTCCCGCCTCCATCTTCCATCTCTTTTGGTCTCATGTTGCCACGTCGGCCGAACTGCCGAAGTCTCCGGACAGGATGTGGGGTAACCAATTTCGCAACGTCTTTCGGTGACTCATCCGGGACCACCGACCCTTTTAGTGGTGTCTGTGGAAAGCATCCGAACTGTGATCAACCAAACCCCTCTTGGGCTTGATTCTCCAATGTCCGGAGTTTCGGCTCCGATGCCGACCTTGTTGGACTCCGGTGATTCTTGGTCTCACACCGCTGCCTTCCTCCTCTCGGGACTCACGTGGGCACTCGGGCCCGACTACCATCATCTCGAGAGCAAGTGTGGGAAGACGCGAAGAATCGCCTGTCTGTTTTACGCCCTTGTCCGTAGCCACCGACTCTTCATGGTCGGCGGTCATCTCCTTACCGATCGCGCAAGACCCGCATGGGTTTGCTTTTCCAATGTTCGGGGTTTCGGGTTAACGTGCCCGTAACCGCCGGTCGCAATGTTCCGATTCCGCGATCGGTATCTTGGCCTCGTCCTCGGCCGTTCTATCTCCGCAAGTCGAGAGGGCGTTTTGTTTCGCACCCTCTCCCGTCCTACCGGTCTTCTACCATATCGTGGGGCAAGTTCGGGTCCTCGGCGTCGGCTTGCAGCCTCGATCTTTCCTCTTTGCAGCATCGCCTCGAGAGCTGCGTACGCCTCCGCAATCCTGGCCCCAAACCCGAGCCTTGATGACTCTCTTTGCCATTCGGCCTCTTCTCGCTGTGATGGCACACCGACTCGCGCCTTTCCCTTTGCCTTCTCGGCTTGCTCGTCATCTAGCCATTGGCACACCCTTCCGACCGTCCGCTGTCGGCCCGAGTGCCGACGTGAGTCCTATAGGAGAGATCGGTGGCGGCAGGTGAACGCGACCAGCCGAAGAGGCCGATGCGGAGGATGGTGAAGGCAGAGCGGTGATGTTGCGACCTTACACACACCGGTTCTAGAGACTCCGGTAGCCGGCAACGAGAGCCTGCATGAGACCTAGAGTAAGGAACGGTGGCGGCAACAAGGTGGGCAACCGAAGCCAGAAGGGGAGGTCCCGCGAAGATCCTCACACTGATCCGACGATCGGCCTGAGTACCGGCGTGAGTCCTATAGGAAGGGACGGTGATCGGACGACGAAAAGCAGAGCAGGAAGGTATCAAGCCGGCGAGGCGGCTACGAGCCGAATCGGACCTACCAGCAAGGTCATGGGCATAAGGAATTCCGGTCCTACGGGATCCCCACACCAGACCGGAGACTCCGGCAGTTCGGCTAGCGTGGCAACGTGAGACCGTGGGGGGAGTGTTGAGCGGCAAGCTCAACCGGAGCCGGATCGACTGAATAAGCCTAAGCCGATAAGTGAGATGAATCGGTATGCCGGTGAGCAACCGAGCCGGTAAGCAGTAAGGACAGGTGAGCTGGGGAGCCGGTATGCCGAATCAGATCTGTAACCGGAAGCCTACTATAGGTTAGACTACTAGGCAGTTATAGTCTCGTAGTTAGTGTCAGATGCTCGTGTGAGCATTGAAGTACACCGTACTTCTAACAGTCTTGTGTGGACTTGTATAAATAGCGCTGATGAGCGCGTTGTAGATATAGAGCACAGAGTATTCATATAATGTTGGAAAATAGTGTGTTTTGCTCTCTCTCTCTCTCTCCCGTGTACTCTCTCTCTCTCTCTCTTTGTGTATTGTTCTTTCTAACGCTTCCGCAAGCAATCTTCTACATGGTATCAGAGCGCGTGGGTTGAGAACCTCTACTGCAGACATCTACGCTTGTGAAGGAAACCCTAACAGATCGGAAAGCAGACACAAAAGGAGAAATGGACAGAGGTATGGCTACGTCGCTCTCGGTGGAGAAGCTCGACAGAACCAACTACGCATCTTGGTCATACAAGATGCACCAGCACCTGCTTGGGCATGGCTACTGGAGTTATGTCAACGGAGTGAACAACTCAGCACCGGAGACGACACACAAGGACTTCCTAGTGTGGGAACAAGCGGCAAGCAGGGTGATGCACTGCTTCTCATCCAGTGTCGGTGACCAACTGCCCAGCCATATCCGTGACGCCAAGACACTGAAGCATGCTTGGGGAAACTTGAAAAAGGTTTTTGCCGCAAGCACCACTGCCCAGAAGTTGCAACTCAGACAGGAGTTGAGCAATGTTCGACAGAAGAACATGTCAGTGGCAAATTACACAGCCCGGATCAAAGGGATATGTGACTCGCTTGCCTCTATTAAAGTCACCGTAGAGGAAGACGAGATGGTGCAGGTCTGTAATGGAGGCCTAGCATCCAAGTTCGGAGCTTTTCGGACTACGGTTTGTACAAGGGAGAATACGCCCTCATTTTTCGACTTACAATCGATGCTCCTTGTAGAGGAGAACCACGTTGGTGCATTTACCAGTGCATCCCCAGACAACCGGATGTTGTACACGGGAGCGGATTGGTCCCGCGGGCGTCGTGGACGAGGCAGGTCGGCACGCTGTCGCGTTGTTATGCGCGTGCGTGGAGAAAGGCGGGACCACGGGGGTCTTGGACTAGGGAGTGACGGAGCGTAGGAAGTCGTGCTTCACCGTTCCCGGGGATCCCAGAAGAACGCCGGAAGCGACCGAAGGGAGAGAGAGAGAGAGAGAGGGAGCACGCTCTTAACACCGACTCACGCACACACACACACACACATGCCGACCCGACTCACGCCCTTATGTATAGGAAACGCAAGAAAGGGGAAGCACCCGACACCAACAAAGACGCGAATATACACAGACAAACGCAAATGTATATATATAAAAGGAAGAATACATTCTCGGCTTCGAGCCAGACCAAGGTAGGTTACAATAGTCGTCAGCCGCCAAGCCGCCGTCGGGGAGCTCACGGGCTCATTGCGCAGGAGAGGAGCTGAAGCAAACCCTAAGCGAACACGAAGGGGGGAGAAGAAGAAGAAATGTAACTAACCCTAAATCTAACGGTATACCCTCTAATGCAAAATGGGCAACCCCTTTCACAAAGGGCGCTCCCTTCATTTTATAGAACAAGGAGAGGGATGCGTTACAATGTGGGATAAATCCTGACTTACATGGGATCGTCTGTCCCAACTTGACTACTCTTCGGCGCCATAAAGGCCCCTCGTTATTCACACTAAATATACATGGGGTGAGCACACACGCTGCCCCCGCGAATGTAGCCAATGCTTCCCGGTTTCCGCCTTTGGCCGAAATTCTTCATGACATCCGCCCCCACCTAACTGCACGTCGACCGGTACGTGCCAAATCTGGTTGAAGGGTGAGAGATTTCGGCCGGTGAGAAACCGGTCTTTCGTAATCCGTATCCTGGCTCGTTGTTGGTTTGATCCGTCGGCTTCGGTTCTTCCTTCGCGCTTACCTCCCCGTAGGCTCGCTCGACCCGTCGATGGGTCCTCCACCGTGATCTCCGTAGTACGCGTACTTCCGCTGGCCCGAACGCCCCGCTTCCCGTCGTAAGCCCAATGTCCCTCGCTTGGGGAACGCCCGTAGCGGCCCGCTTGGCCTTCGTTGATCATTCGCGTCGTCCTATTTGCCGTCCCATGTTGTTTCGCGTTGCCCTCATCCTCTCGCCGCCACCTTCCTTCTCCATGGTCTTACATTGCCGCGTCGCCTCGAACCGCCATGGTCTCCGGAACGGTGTGGAGGATCCCTTTCTGGCCTTCTTCGCTCTACCTCCGAACCACACAAACTGTCTCCGCTCTCGCCTTCCCGCTCCGGCACCTTCGTTCGTTGTTTGGCACTGCCTGTGCCGTACTCCGGTTCATTGCACGCCTTGTCGGCCCCCCTTTTCTGGCCAGATCGCGCATCGCCGCTCACCCGCATACTAGTGTCCTTCGCATCCGAGGAACACCCCGTAGTAGCCCGCTTGGCCCTTCCCCCGCCCTTCCCGTCTTCGTGCTGCTGCAACAGGTCCCGAGTCTTCCGCTTGCCGTTGTCCCCTCACCCCCACCAGCTTGTCACCTCGGGCTTGCCGTGTCAGTCTTCGCCACTTCGACGGAGCTCTCGAGATCTACGAAGCGAGTGTGGAGGATCCTCCTCCGGTCTCTCTTGTCATCCCCTGACTCTGACCCTGTGCAGTCCGCTACGTCACCTCGTTCCTGACACCTCCCTTGTGCCGTCTTCCGCCCGCGCCGAACACCGTCCCGCAGTCACGCTTCGACCCGGCCCGCGATGGCCACTTGCGAGACTCTTGTTCCGTCCCAGGTGTGCCTTTCCGGCCTGACACACCTCCCTATGTTTGCCCCTACCGGCTCCTTCCGAAACCGTAACCGGCCGGTGAGGGTTTCACACTTCATCCGCCCGTCTTACCGGCTCCCTATCCGCTTCCTCGTGTCATTGGGTCCCGTTCCCCGCCGCCACAGTCCTTCTCCCTCGGTCTCACGTTGCCACGTTGGCCGAACTGTCGGAGTCTCCGGATCGGTGTGAGGGTCCCATAGGACCGGACTCTGTTTCTATGCTTGTCGAAATTCGGGTGTCTTTTGTTTCAGTCCCTCCCTGACTCTCCTCATGTCTTCCGCGTAGTCGGGTCCCGTTTCCCACCGCCACCGACCTTCTCTCTCGGTCTCATGTTGCCACGTTGGCCGAACTGCCGGAGTCTCTGGTTAAGTGTGGGGATCCCGTAGGACCGGACTTCCTTACGCCCACTGACCTTGCTAGAAGGTCCGATTTGGTTCGTGGCCGCCTCGCCGGCCTGATACCTCCTTGCCGTTCGTCGCCTCCTACCGTTCGATCACGTTCTCCTGCCGCCACCGATCTCCCCTATAGGACTCACGCCGGCTCTCGGGCCGACCGCCGGATCGGTGTGAGGATCTCCGTAGACCGCCCATCCGTAGCCCTTTTTGCCTTCGTCACCTCGCCGCCACCGTCAGTATCTTGGTCTTACGTCAACCGCGTTGCCGACCCCCGAAGTCTCTAGAACCGGTGTGAAGGATCCTCCTTGGGCCTCCGATTTGTCTTCTTGACCCTGACCCGGGTCGTCCTACGCCGAGAGGGCGGTTTGCTCCGCACCCTCTCCCGTGGTACCGACGTACCGTCTCCTCGGCCTCTCCGTAGGCTCGCTCTTTTCCTCCCTCTCGGAATGGTCATCCGGGAGTCCGTTCTGCCCGGTTCTCGTCCGGCTCCGTCCGTCCTTCTCCGTATTGCCGAGTCCCGTTCTCCTACCGCCACCAGCCTTCTCCCTTGGTCTCACGTTGCCACGTTGGTCGAACTGCCGGAGCCTCCGGACTGGTGTGGGGATCCCGTAGGACCGGACTTCGTTCTCCTCTTCATCCCTTGTACTTCTCCCGAACTCGTCGCTTCTCTCCTTCTCGCGTACTTGCCTCCATCCTCCATCTCTTTAGGTCTCACGTTGCCACGTTGGCTGAACTGCCAAAGTCTCTGGATAAGATGTGGCGTAACCGATTTCGCAACGTCTTTTTGCAACTCGTCTGGGCCACCGCCCCTTTTAGTGGTGTCTGTGGATAGCATCTGCTCTGTGATCAATCAAGCCCCGCCTGAGCTTGATTCTCTAATGTACGGAGTTTCGGCTCCGATGCCGATCTTGCCAGACTCGTTTTGAACCTTTGATCACCTTCCTTTCCAATTCCCGACCTTCGCCTGGTCGGTCTTTCTCCACATGTAAAAGAGGGCGGCTCGTCCCGCACCCTCTCCCGTATCGGCACCTTCATGCCGATTCTGGCCCCGATCGAACAATCCACGACCGGATCACGCTCCACCCGTACCGGAGCGTCGCGTGGTTCGGTCCCCGGTCAGGTCGTTCCTTGGTCTCCTCATCGCCCCTTTTGCTGGCCATCTCCCATCCATCTTCGCTGGCATCGTGCCAGGACTCCTCGGTACTACCATCCATCACCTCGGTCTTACATGGGCATACGGGCCCGAATGCCGAGTTCTCTGGAATCGGGTCCGTGGGCTTTCGTCCGCTCCTTCCCCGTATCCTCTCGCCGGTGATTCTTGGTCTTTCGCCGCCGCCTTCCTCCGCTTGGGACTCACGTGGGCACTCAGGCCCGACTGCCATCGTCTCGGGAGCAAGTGCGAGAAGACACAAAGAATCCCCCGTCCGTTTCACGCCCTTGTCCGTAGCCACCGACTCTTCGTGGTCGGCGGTCGTCTTCTTACCGATCGCGCAAGCCCCGCCTAGGCTTGTTTCTCTGATTCCCGGGGTTTCGGGCTGACACGCCCAAAACCGTTGGTCCCAATTATCCGGTTCCGCAATCTGTATCTCGGCCTCGTCCTTGGTTGTTCTATCTCCGCAAGTCGAGAGGGCGTTTTGTTTCGCGCCCTCTCCCGTGGTACCGTGGTACCGATCTTCCGCCGTCGCGTGGGGCAAGTCTGTCTCCTCAGTCTCGGCTTGCGGCCTTGATCTTTCCTCTTCCTCGAGCATCGCCTTGAGAGCTGAGTACGCCTCCGCAATCCTGGCCCCAACGCCGACCCTTGCCGGCTCTCTTTGCCGTTCGGCCTCTTCCCGCTGTGATGGCATGCCGTCGCGCGCCTTCCTCTTAGCCTTCTCGGCTCGCTCATTGTCTAGCCGTAGGCACACCCTTCCGACCTTCGACCAGTCCTCCGTAAGCCCATTCGCTCCGTCATCATCTTCGAGCTCAATCCCGATGGCCTCCCGTTCCACTCGGTCGATCGACCTGACGAACAATAGGACCTTGTCCGTCCCCACCAAACCTTGTTCCCGCTCCGGGAGCCAAGCAAGCCGTCGCTCGAACTCTCGGAACGCCTTCGTCGTGCCCCGGTGGGTCTTTGCCGATGCTACCCACTGGTCGAAGTCATGTCGTCCTCGGCTCTTCCGCCGTCCTCTGTATACCTTCAGGAGCGCCTCTTCGAAGGCCTCCCACGAACTATGAGCCCCACGGAGCTCCTTTACCTCCGCATGCATCCGAACAGCTACGACCCGACAAAAGAACTCCAGCCTCAACGCCTCGTCTACGCCACGCTCCTCCATTTCCGCATTGTAGGCTTCCAAGTAAGATGGGACTTTGTCCCCGTTGAAACGACCGACTCTTTCGACCACTCGCTCAATCGCTTGTTGCGCTGCTTCTCGCCTCATCACCACTCCTGCCGACTCCAACACCACTTCAGCCACAATCTCCGCAAGGTCGTCGTCTTCCAACTCCATCCTCCCTTGCCGCCTTTCACGTCGGTTTCACCAAAGATGTTGCGTCGTTACGCGGGTGCGTGGAGAAAGGCGGGACCACGGGGGTCTTGAACTAGGGAGTGACGGAGCGTAGGAAGTCGTGCTTCACCGTTTCCGGGGATCCCAGAAGAACGTCGGAAGCGACCGAAGGGTGAGAGAGAGAGGGAGGGAGCGCGCTCTTAACACCGACTCACGCGCACACACGCACACACAGACACATGCCGACCCGACTCACGCCCTTATGTACAGGAAACGCAAGAAAGGGGAAGCACCCGACACCAACAAAGACGCGAATATACACAGACAGACGCAAATGTATATATATAAAAGGAAGAATACATTCTCGGCTTCGAGCCAGACCAAGGTAGGTTACAATAGTCGTCAGCCGCCAAGCCGCCGTCGGGGAGCTCACGGGCTCGTTGCGCCGAGCGGGGTCTTGCGCAGGAGAGGAGCTGAAGCAAACCCTAAGCGAACACGAAGGGGGGAGAAGAAGAAGAAATGTAACTAACCCTAAATCTAACGGTATACCCTCTAATGCAAAATGGGCAACCCCTTTCACAAAGGGCGCTCCCTTCCTTTTATAGAGCAAGGAGAGGGATGCGTTACAATGTGGGATAAATCCTGACTTACATGGGATCGTCTGTCCCGACTTGACTACTCTTCGGCGCCATAAAGGCCCCTTGTTATTCACACTAAATGTACATGGGGTGAACACACATGCTGCCCCCGCCAATGTAGCCAATGCTTCCCGGTTTCCGCCTCTGGCCGAAATTCTTCACGACAACGCAATGGAGGCGGCCGACAAGAGCAAGAACGAAGGCACAATGAACGTGCCGACAACAGTTCTGGGACTTCCACAAGCAGAGGGAGTCAAGGTGGTGCCGGAGGCCGGCAAGACAAATCCGCTACGAAATGCTGGTACTGTGGCAAAAAGGGCCACAGGGAAAGCGAGTGCTGGAGAAAGCGTGCCGATTCAGACAAATCCGGATCCGGCAAGACTGGTAAGGAAGGCCGACAAAGCTCGCACTACGCAAACGGATCAGGAGGATCCAAGAACGGTAAGGGGCCAGCCTTGATGATGAAGCATAAGGCAAACTCAATGAAGAAGACCACTTCCAAATCGGAGGAAGTGTGGTACGTTGACTCCGACGCATCGAACCACATGACAAGCCACGAGGAGTGGTTCTCCTTTTTGGAGAAGCCGGTATCAACCGGGAGTTGTCGAAACCGGAGACGACACTCCCCACCCGATCGTGCACGTCGGAGAAGTCCCTTTGAGCCACGTCAGACAGAGGGGGAAGCTGATGAATGTATTACATGTTTCGACGATCACGAAGAACCTGGTGTCGGTCAGATAGATCGTCGACCAGGGGATGCAGGTGCGGTTTACGCACCTCGGGTGCTTCATTGAGGATGAGGGCGAAGTTATTGCGCAAGGGCGCAGAGATGGGAGGATGTTTATCCTCAATAGCAATGATGTCGGCACCGCATTGTTCGCCAAAGGACAGAAGGTCGAGTCGGATATCAAACTGTGGCACAAGCGGATCGGCCATGTCAACTACCGAAGGCTTCAAGACCTGCAAACGGAACAAGTCGTTTTCGGTTTGCCGAAGTTTAGCGGCCGGAGAGCCCAGATTTGTGAAGCCTGCCAACTCGGGAAGCAACATCGGCTTCCATTCCCCACCGAAAGAAATCGAAGCCGTAACAAGCTTGATCTTATCCATTCGGATGTGTGGGGACCGGCACAAAATGTTAGCATTGGCGGGAGTCGATATTTCGTCTCCTTCATCGACGACTACACGCGGCATACGTGGATCTACCTCATTGAGCGGAAGAGCGAAGTCTTCGAGTGTTTCTAGAGCCTCCAGAAGATGGTGGAACGGGAATCAGAGAGGAAGATCAAATGCCTACGGTCGGATGGCGGAAAAGAGTACTTTTCCGGCCAATTCAACAGCTATCTACAACAAAAAGGATTTCGGCGAGAATTCAGCTGCAGATACACACCGCAACAGA
This sequence comes from Azolla caroliniana, assembly GCF_043228905.1. Lineage (NCBI taxonomy): Eukaryota > Viridiplantae > Streptophyta > Polypodiopsida > Salviniales > Salviniaceae > Azolla > Azolla caroliniana. The sequence goes on along the minus strand of NW_028230452.1, from coordinate 1,638,372 downwards.
ACGGTGTGGCTGAAAGGAAGAATCGATCGTTGATTGACGTGGCTAGGGCAATGCTGGAGGAAAAGAGTATGCCCAAGTTCTACTGGGCGGAGGCGGTCCAAATGGTCGTTTACATCCAAAACCGGATCGGGGACAAGGTGTCAGCTCACGAGCTGTATTTCGGGCGCAAGCCGAATTTGAGACACCTCCAGATATTTGGCAGCATAGCCTATGTACATGTGCCGGATGAGAAGCGGAGAAAGCTAGATGCACAATGGGAAAAATGCATCCTAGTCGGCTATGCTCAAGAGCAAAAGGGGTATAAGTGTTATAACCCTCGGATGAAGCAGGTCCAAGTCAGCCGAGATGTCGAGTTTGATGAATCGGCATCGTGGTATTCCTTATCGACTCTGACTTTTGATCCCGACCCAATGTCGGAGGATGGGGCTAGTGAGCCCGAACCGGCCCAAGTAGAGAAAGATGAAGACGGGACTCAAGATGAGAGTTCGGAATCGTTCCGGTTAAGCGGACCAAATGAGAGACTAGATCAGTCCAACCAGTCGGATGATGAGACGGCGAGTAGTGGAGACTCTGTCGTGCTCTCCCCGCGCAAGGAACCGAGGAGACGGTTCACACGCAAAGAGAAAGGGATCGGTAATGATGAGTCGGATCGGTGCGTATCTGACTTCGGCAAGGACATAGGCAGATCTTCGGGAACGAAGACCGAACCAGCCAAGAAGGGTCTCATACCGGGTAACGGTGAGTTACGCCGGTCCACCCACCAGAAGGATCCCGTTAAACGGTACGAGTATAACGAGTACATGGCGCATCATTATGTGTACATGACCAAGGTCGCAGAAGTGCGTGAGCCGGACAGCTACGCAGAAGCGACAAAGGATGCAAATTGGTGTGCCGCTATGGAGGAAGAAATGCGGGCACTGGATGCCAACGGAACTTGGGACCTGGTTGACCCTCCCCGTCACTGTAAACCGATCGGATGCAAGTGGGTGTACAAGATAAACTACAATGCCAATGGTACAGTTAACCGGTACAAGGCCCGGTTAGTGGCAAAGGGATATGCGTAGACCCACGGAATCGACTACGACGAGACCTTCGCTCCTGTAGCAAAGATGACGACGGTTCGTGTGGTACTGGCGGTTGTTGCGGCAAGGGGGTGGCATCTTCATCATATGGATGTGAAGAATGCCTTCCTTCAAGGAGATCTTGAAGAAGAAGTCTTTATGACTCAGCCCCTCAGATTTCAGTCGGAGGTGAACAAGTCGGCGGTATGTCGGCTGAGGAAGTCGTTGTACGACTTGAAGCAAGCCCCCCGTGCTTGGAATGCTAAGATCACGCACCGGTTGCAAAAGATGGGGTTTGTTGCCTCTAAGTCGGACTCTTCCTTGTTCATCCGTCAAGGCTCAAATGGTCCGGTATGTATCTTACTCTATGTTGATGATTTAGTCATCACCGGCCCAAGTCTTTCGGAAATCAACCGCGTCAAGTCCCAGTTGTTAGACGCATTCGATATGAAGTGTAAGGAATAGACCCTTCTATTCACCTTCTTCACTTGACCCCAAGCGAGTAATTGCGGATCAATGCAGCAGAAAATAGGAACCAAAGAGAGAAACAAAACGCGAGTACACAGGGATTAACGTGGAAAACCCTAGATGGGAAAAACCACGGGAGTACAAGACTCCAAACAACACTATACAAAAGAAGTATACAATGACGAGCTCCAAGGCGACGACCTTGAGCTCGCTGTCCTCGCCACAGGCGGCGGAAATACACAGAGGCGTCGTCCTCTTCCTCTCTCGCGCTCTATCTCTCTCTCTCTCTCTCACGGTTGCTTACACTTCACTCCTCTTGAGTGGAAAAACAGAAAAATGAGAAGCAGCTAAAAAACTGTTTGCCCTAAGTCATATTTATACTTATATGACTTTGGGCTATTTACAACTATAGCCTCAGGGGCCCATAGCGAACATATTCACGGATATGTCCCTGCATCCGGATCGCTCTCCGGGTACATTTGTCATCCGGCACCGAAACCGGGGTCTTCGTCATCCGGATCCGAAACCGAAACCGGGCTTGTCGGCATTCATCTCCGATATCCGACCATCCCATCCGAAAGGGACCGAAATCCCAACAAACTCCCCCTTCACTTCGGCATGGGATGTCTCTCCAATCCGATCCTCTTCCGGCATGCTTCCAGCTTGTCGGGTGTGAGCACCTTGGTCAGCATATCCGACCCGTTCTCGTCCGTGTGGACCTTCGTCAGCACGAACTCCTTGTCTTCTATCCTTTCCCGGATCCAGTGATATCTTCGCTGGATGTGCTTCGTCCGGGAGTGATAGGCCGCGTTCTTCGCAAGGTGGATTGCACTCTGACTGTCGCAGTAGAGTCGGTACTCCTCCTGTTGGATACCGAGCTCTCTAATGAAGTCCTTCATCCATATTATTTCCTTGCCGGCTTCAACAGCCGCCATGTACTCCGCCTCCGTGGTTGACAATGCAACCGTCTTCTGCAGCCTCGACTGCCATGAAACAGCTCCCCCTGCATACGTCATCACATACCCTGATGTGGACCGGCTGGTATCTGCATCAGCCGACATATCCGAATCGGTGAAGCCGTCGAGTTCGGGCTTACCGGAGCCGAATCGGAGGCACACGTTTGCCGTGCCCTTCAAGTATCGGAGTATCCACTTGGCCGCGTTCCAATGCTCTTTGCCGGGATTGCTCATGTACCGGCTCACCACTCCGACTGCATATCCTATGTCCGGTCTCGTACACACCATGGCGTACATCAAGCTCCCGACGGCTGAGGCATACGGCACTTTCATCATATCCTCCTTTTCAGCCTTTGTCTTGGGACTTTGCTTGCTGGACAGCTTGCAGTTTGCCGGGAGGGTCGATCCGACCGGTCTTGCTTCCGACATGTTGAACCGGTGAAGCACCTTCGTCACGTACTTCTCCTGTGACAGCCACAGCTGCTTCTTCTTCCGGTCCCGGATGATGTGCATCCCTAGTATTTGCCTCGCCGGTCCCAAGTCCTTCATTGAGAAGGTTCGGTGAAGAGCCTTCTTCAGCATCCGTATCTTGACCTGGTCCCGTCCGACGATCAACATGTCGTCCACGTACAGGAGGAGTATTAGGAAGTCTCCTCCTTCGAACTTCTTCACAAACACGCAGTGGTCGGACTGCGTTTTGAGGTACCCTTCGTCGGTCATGAAGGAGTCGAATTTCCGGTACCATTGCCGGGGAGCCTGCTTCAGTCCGTAAAGGCTCTTCTTCAACCGGCATACCAGGTGCTCCTTCCCTTTCTTCTCGAATCCTTCCGGTTGCTGCATGTAGATCTCTTCATCGAGGTCACCGTGAAGGAATGCCGTCTTCACGTCCATCTGTTCTACCTCGAGGTCCATGCTTGCCGCTATGCTCAGCACCGTCCGGATGGAGGTCATCTTCACTACCGGGGCAAATATCTCGTCGAAGTCGACGCCCTTCTTCTGCTGAAACCCCTTCACCACGATCCTGGCTTTGTATCTCGGGGGTTTTCCGGCATCTCCCGGTTTCAGCTTGAACACCCACTTGTTTCGAAGTGCCCGCTTTCCTTTCGGCAACTCCACAAGTTCATATGTGTGGTTCTCATGCAGGGAATCCATCTCGTCCTGCATGGCACTCAACCACCTGCGGCTCTGGGTGTCATGCTTTGCTTCTTCAAAGCTCTCCGGCTCCCCCTCGTCGGTTAGCAGCACGTGCTCTGATTCCGGGAATCTCCGGGGGGCCCTTCTCTCTCTTAGAGGATATCTCCGTTCCGGAGCTTCGGTAACCGGTTCTTCCGATTCTTCTTCATCCGAATCCATTTCGGGATCGGGGCCGGTTCCGGTATCATTTTCGTCTTCTTCGGCCGGTTCGGTTTCTTCACCTTTTTCGGCCGGATCCTCGAGTGCTAACCGGTCCCTTGCCGGTCGGGACTGCTCCTCGTAGAGTTTATTCTCACCGGTCGACTTGGAGCTCTTCATCTTCTTCTCCGACTCCCAGTCGGCGAGTGTCTTGTCCTCCATAAAGACGATATCTCGACTCCTGAATATCTTCTTGTCGACCGGGTCCCATACTCGGTAGCCGAACTCGTCGTCGCCGTATCCGAGGAATATGCATGGCCGGGTCTTTGGATCTAGCTTTCCTCTCCGGTCCTTCGCCACGTGCACGTATGCGAGACACCCGAACACCTTCAGATGCCGGTAGGATACTTCCCTATCGGTCCACACTCTCTGCGGCGTGTCTCCGCCCAAAGGTACTGAGGGTGATCGGTTTATCACGTATGTCGCCGTCGACATTGCCTCAGCCCAAAACCCCTTGGGTAATTTCGCATGCGCCAGCATACTCCGGACCCTCTCCATTATGGTCCGGTTCATCCTCTCGGCCAGCCCGTTCAGTTCCGGCGTCTTCGGCACAGTAAACTCGAGTCGGATTCCCTTCGAGCGACAGTACTCTTGGAACTGCCCCCGGTATTCCCCTCCATTATCCGCTCGTATCGCTTTCAGCTTCTTGCCGGATTCCCTTTCCACTCTCGCGTGGAGTTCCTTGAAGACGCACAACACTTGGTCCTTTGTCTTCAACGGTGCCGTCCACAGTTTTCGGCTATGATCATCGATGAATGTTACGAAGTACTGGGATCCGCCATGTGACTTCGTTTCTACCTGACACACATCAGTGTGCACCAACTCCAATGGTGCGCTACGTCTCGTCGGTGGCCTTGAGTGGAAGGAGGTTCGGTTCTGTTTACCGGCCAGGCAATCGGTGCACTTCTCCAGGTGCACATGCTTCACTGGGATAAGGTTGTCTTCTGCAAGCCTCTTCATCCCCTTCACACTCATGTGGCACAGTCTTTTGTGCCACAGCTCACCGGCAGTGTCGGCTGCCACATTCAACTCTTCCGGACATAACCGGGCATTCATCAGGTACAGTGTGTTGATCTTCCGGGCCCGAGCCACTATCAGGCTCCCCTTGCTGAACTTCATTACGCCGTTCCGGATGCTACCTGTGTAGCCTTCATCGTCTAGCCTTCCGGCCGAAATCAGGTTCAATCGAACCTCCGGAACGTGTCGGACATCCTTCAGCAGCATTTTGCATCCGGTCGGGGTTGTCAACCACACGTCTCCTATGCCGGCAATCCGGCACGTACCTTCGTTTCCCATCCGAACACAGCCATGCTCGCCGACTGTGTAGGATGAGAAGTATCTTCTCTCCGGGGTCAGGTGGAACGATGCTCCGGAATCGACCACCCAGGTCGTCTCATCGCCGGCAATGTTTAGTTCACCTTCTTCGGTGATGAGCATGATCTCCTCTTCACTTGCCGCGAGTGCCGTCGTTCCTTTCCGGTCCTGCCCTCGCCGATCCGAACCTCTCCGGTCCGTGGCTCCCCGGTATGCACCGTTTCTCTCCGGTGACTTCTTCGAATCGGTGTCGTCGGCTCCGTTGTCTTTTCGGTAATGCCGACAATTCTTTCGGAAGTGCCCCGGCTTCCCACAGTGGAAGCATGTGGGCCTTCCTCTTGACTGCGACCGGGTCCCCGACTTCTCCCGTCTTTGCGGACTCCGGTTCCATTGTCTTCCCCGATCCGATTCGGTAAGCAGCGCCTTCGGGTCGGAGGCCGGTTCTTTATCTCTCCGACGCGCTTCTTCGTTCAAAATACTTGTCTTTACCGTTTGCAAGGACAAGTTATCTTCTGTGCAGGAGGTGCTGAGAGTCACCACCAAGTTCTCCCAGCTTTCCGGCAATGTACACATCAGGATGATGGCTTGCATTGCATCCTCCAACGGGAACTTGATCGCCGCAAGCTGATTCACGAATCCCATGAACGTGCTTACGTGTTCCACCATACTCTCGCCGTCCCGGTACTTGAGATTCACTATCTTCCTCATCAGGGAGGTCCGGTTCAACGCATTCTTCCTCTCGTAGAGGCCCGACAGCTTCTTCCACATCTCATATGCATTGGTGTCGTTCGCCACATGTTGTAGGACGCTTACATCGACATATTGTCGGATCGTCGCTACGGCTTTTCGGTTCAGGAGCTTCCACTCCGACTCAAGTACCCCCTTCGGTATTTCCGACCTGTCAATCGGTTCGTACAGGTCCCGAACAATCAGAAGATCCTCCATCTTGATCTTCCAGTCGGCGTAATTCTGCGCATTCAGCACCATCATCCCCGGCTGCCCGCTGCCGCCGCCTTCCATTTTCTGCAACAGTCGCTCTGATACCAGTTTGTAAGGAATAGACCCTTCTATTCACCTTCTTCACTTGACCCCAAGCGAGTAATCGCGGATCAATGCAGCAGAAAATAGGAACCAAAGAGAGAAACAAAACGCGAGTACACAGGGATTAACGTGGAAAACCCTAGATGGGAAAAACCACGGGAGTACAAGACTCCAAACAACACTATACAAAAGAAGTATACAATGACGAGCTCCAAGGCGACGACCTTGAGCTCGCTGTCCTCGCCACAGGCGGCGGAAATACACAGAGGCGTCGTCCTCTTCCTCTCTCGCGCTCTATCTCTCTCTCTCTCTCTCACGGTTGCTTACACTTCACTCCTCTTGAGTGGAAAAACAGAAAAATGAGAAGCAACTAAAAAACTGTTTGCCCTAAGTCATATTTATACTTATATGACTTTGGGCTATTTACAACTATAGCCTCAGGGGCCCATAGCGAACATATTCACGGATATGTCCCTGCATCCGGATCGCTCTCCGGGTACATTTGTCATCCGGCACCGAAACCGGGGTCTTCGTCATCCGGATCCGAAACCGAAACCGGGCTTGTCGGCATTCATCTCCGATATCCGACCATCCCATCCGAAAGGGACCGAAATCCCAACATGAAGGACTTGGGGGACCTTCATTATTTTTTGGGGATCAAGGTGATCCGCACCCCCGACGGCATATTGCTTTCTCAACGCCATTATATGTTGAATATACTGTACAAGTTTGGCATGACAGAATGCCGACCTGTCTCCACACCCCTGGACTGGAATCAGAAGATCTGTCCCTACTCCGGACCAGCCTGCGATGAGAAAAGGTTTCGAGAAATAGTCGGAAGCCTGATCTACTTGACCATCACCCTACCCGACATTAGCTATCCGGTCAGAGTGGTAAGCCAATACATGCAGAAGCCGACCGTGGAGCACCTTCTATGCACGCAATGAATATTTAGGTATGTAAGCGGCACTAAGGACCGGGGGCTCTTATACCGACAAGGTATAACCAAAGAGCTTGTTGGCTACACGGATGCCGACTAGGCTGGCGATGCAACGGATCGTCGCTCAACTTCCGGCTTTATGTTTTCTCTTGGGAGCGCGGCTGTTGCGTGGAGCAGCAAAAAGCAGCCAACAATGGTTCTATCCAGCACTGAGGCTGAATACCGGGGCGCGATCGTTGCCACTTGCGAAGCCATTTGGCTTCGGCGACTACTGCAAGACCTGTAGATCAAGGTACCGAACCCGATCCTGATCTACTGCGATAACCTCAGCAGCATGCAGCTCGCCAAGAACCCTGTGTTCCATGCTCGCACAAAGCACATAGAAGTGCATTATCACTTCGTGCGTGAGCGGGTCCTGAGCGGTGAAGTTGAACTACGGTATGTTCACACGGATCGGTAAGTTGCTGACATCTTCACCAAGCCGCTCGCGTCGGACAAGTTGCAACACTTTACCGAAATGCTTGGTGTTCAGCATCTCGACGTGCCGCACTTGAGGGGGAGATGCAAGGGCAAAGACACTACCGAAACGGGCAAAGGCAAAAAAACGGTTGAACCCGTAGGTAAGAGAAGAACCGGTAGAGGTGGAGACAAGAAGAAAAATGAAGCCGAGTCGACGAAGGAAGTCGGCACATCCGAACAGGTCGGAGTGAGCGGCTGTGAAGAAGAAGTGTACACTCAGGAAGAGAAGTGCATGCTATGCGGAGGTCATCACGATCGTAATGGCCATGATGCGGAGTCGAATGAAGAATTCGACTTCGGTGAACCGGCTGAAGAAGCCAAGGGAAGCACGGAGAAGGCCAAGATTCGGACATGGTCTGATGTGGTGAGAGGCCTGAAGCCGAAAATCGAATCGGAGGATACCGATTCGGATGTTATAGGTTATGCCGGACAAGGCCTAACACAAGGTGTCACGGAGACACTTCACCAAAGGGTGATTACGGCATAGGATTAAGATTCAACGATTACACCGACTTACGTAGGTTACACGATTAGATTGCTTTGGTTAATTACACGCGTAAGATATAACAGTGATTACAGAACGGAAATCAAGACAGAAGTATAAACATCATAATCTCTATTAATTATCCGCTGTCATTACAATGGGGTCCGGGCCTTTAAATAGGTTTCCGGCCCGTAGTACAAAACGGTGCCTCTCGCACCTATTCGGGATCCGTCCGGAACTAGAACGGCATACCGTTTCCAGTCCGTCCGTCCACACTATGCTCATTTACAACCATATCTAATTAATCCCTTCACTCCGTATTTTGGACTCCTTGCCGGCCGGTAACACATGGCACGCCCGTGGGACAGTACCTTGTACGTCAAACCCTTCTCGGCCCCTTCATTGTTCACCCAAATTGTTCAAATTACTTTGTTCAAGAATTTCCACTTGTTCTTCCGGTTGTGGTTGTTGCGGCTGTGCTTGCTGCTGCTGCTGTGGTTGCGGTTGGGACTGAGGCTGCTCCGGCTGCTCTGCTTGCTGCTGCTGCTCCGTTTGTTTTTCTGGCTCCGGCATCTCCGTTTGACTGCTTCCGGTACGGTCTCCTTCCAGTAACGGTTCCTCATCACTGAGGTTAACCGTAACTGGTTCTCGTTCTTTCTCTCCCCGGATCCGGGACCTCTCGTAGCTTTCAAACTGGATCTGCGCCTCCAGCCTGTCGTCATCCAGCTGAGCTACAAGTTGCCGGACTTGCTCTAGTTGGTCCTCCGCCAAGGCTTGAAAGTCTTCGGCCAGCTCATCTCTTATGCCGGTGAAGTCTTCAGAATTCAGCATATAGCAATCATCTCCCTCCTTCCGCCGGTTCGCTACGTCAGCCCGGAGCAATTGGAGTTCCGCCGCGTTCGTGGCCCACTTGGTCCACCATTTGACGGAACCGTTGTCAATCAAGCTCTTGGTCTGGTTCAACCAGGCCCGCATTATATCTTGGATGCGACTTGCTCCCATTTGAGCTCTGCTTTCCACCACTTGTCGCTCCTCCTTCAACTGCTTGATGAGATTTGCCGTATCCTCCGCCTGCTCTCTGTAGCGCGTCAGCTGCCCTTGATATGTCGTTTGCAGCCTCTGCAGTACCTCCGCCGCTCTTTCTTTTTCCGCCTGCTGTTGCCTGAGGAGCTCTGTCCGAACCTTCTCCTCCTCTTCCAACCGTCTTCTGTTTTCCGCTTGTTCCTTGGCGAATGCGGTTGCGGTCCGATCAACGGCTTGCCGGAGCTCATCCGTCCGTTCCTTGTGCTCCGTTTGCAACCGTTTATACTCCCGGTGCAATTGCTCAAATTCCTCCGTTTTTTGTTTGAGCTTGCCGTTGATTTGGCGATGGTTCCGGTCCTCCCGGTCCTTTACCTGCCGTAGTTCCTCTTTCAGGCGCTCTACTTCTGTTTCGGCGTTCCTCCGGAGCTTGTCCTTCTCTTGCAGCATTTTCTCCTTTTCCTCCTTGAGCCGGTCGTATGCTTGGTGGCCTTTCCGTAAGCTCTCCTCGGCGCGGCGTAGATTCTCAGCAGTCTTTTTGAGTTCTGCCTCCGCTGCCGTCTTCAATTCTCTTTCGCGGCTCCTCAGCGCTTCTTGGGCAGCTAGCTCATCCTTTAAATCCGCAAGCTCTTGGGCTTGTGCCGCATTTCTCTCCGGAACGGTTTCCGTTGCCGGGGTCTGATTGCTATGTACAGGTTGATTTGACACTTTATTCTGTACATTGCCCGGAGTCACCGGTGCTTGGACTTGTGTTTCCCTTGTGACCCTGTCCAAGTCTTGTTCAAGGCTCCGGATTCTGGACCGGGCCGTCTCTAGATCTACGGTTGTGACGAGCAACCGTTCCTGGTGCGCTCTCTCTTCCGCCTCTATATACTCGACCGCTCCGGCGATTTGCTCGCCTACCCACCGTAGCCACATGCTACTGGTGCCTTGTTGCTGTACTGGTCGGGTCGGCTCATTCACTGTGGAATTGTCTGGCCTGATTGCCTGCATATGCCGTTCTGGTTCTACTCCTTGGCCGCCGTGTGCTCTGGCTGGGCTCGCCGGCTGTTGAGTTCCGGTTCTCGCCGTCTCCGGAGCCGTTGGACTGACTTCTTCTATAGAAGTCGACAAGACCGGTTCCCTACGCACCGGTTCCGGTTCTTCCCTTGTGGTTTGCTCAGGTTGAGTTGGGGGCGTTTCTGCCTCTCGCGGGTACGACCGCTCCCCTCCTGTCTCGGCGGTCCTACTTCTTGACCGTCGTTGGAGGTGCTCTTCTGGCTCCTCCGTTTCCTCTTCCTGTGTCACGGCATGTTTCTGTGCCGTCAAGGGTTCCGGTTCCTTCTGTCCCGGTCTCCGTATGGTTATCTTGACGGGTGGGACTGGTGACACCTCCTCCGGTTCTTGGACCCGTTTCTTCCCTCTCGTCGCCTTTGACGCCAGCAGCTGCTGTCGTTTGGACGCCGGCTTCGAGGTGCTTCCTTCCGATACTCTTGGCCGCTTCTTTGGCTGGACGGTCTCGACCGGCGGCACGAGCAATGTTATCCATTGAGCTACGGCGTGCCACAGCTTCCGGCCCTCCTTGCCGTCCTTCCCTCGTATCATGTCGATTGCCATGCACAACCCGTCTGCAATCAACACCGGCCAGTCCACCTTAATCCCTTCATAGGTGGCTATGATCATCCCTGCCCGATTTTTTGGCATGACAGGGGGTCGGGGGTACACGTGACCGTACTCATGGAGCACTCGAGCTATCTCCCTGAATAGCGGATCTTCGCCGCCCTGCGTCCGATAGCCTTTGCCGGCAACAGAGTACTCACCGAAATATCGGGTGAGTTGCTCCGAGTTTGGGTTATCGATCTGAAAGATTCCTCCCTCCGGAAGGCCTGTTAGCGCGCGGATCGCTTCCTCGGTGATGACCTCTGTGGCGAGCTCCTTGATGACCCGGTCGGCTTCTCTGTGCGGCGGTGCCTCCATGATGGCCAAGAACCCCTCCAGTCTGTTTTGCCTGAACCATTTCCTGGCCGCTTCCGACAGCGTTTGTGGTTCCATGTCTGCTTCAAGGTCGAGGGAAGATGGCGAGGTAGAGTGGTGATGCGAGTGAGAGCGAGAGAGAGAGCGTTCTGAGCGCGGGGGTTCTCTGCGTGCAGGTTCGCGTTTGCTCAGCTTCCACTGTCTTGGTGCTTCTGTGCTTCTTGGCTCGCGAAATGAAAAGGTCTCCATGCGTTCTGCTTCTTCTTTGTGCGTTTTGGCGCCTTTTTCGAGCATGCACACGTCGTGTACCAATTTAGTATTAAGTAGCGTGGCGTCTCTTAAATGCCCACTACGTACCTTTTCGCGCCTTGCTTTCACACCCGTTCATACCTCGATTTTTAATGTTTTTTTTTTTTTTTTTTTTTTTTTTTTTTTTTCCTTTAATGACGGTGTGTGACCTTACACATCTGTAGGTCCCTTCGGACCCTGACCGTTTTCCTTACGGGTTGCCGTGTCTTCTTCCGTCTCTGCTACGGGTTCCCCGTCGTCTTTTTCTTCCGGATCGATCCGTACCGATCCCGGACCGGTTCCCGGTATAGTGCCGGTTTGCTGCATAAACGGGTTCTTTGGCATCTGTCCTTTATAGGGCTTTAGTCGAAATCCGTTCACCCACTTGCCTAGTACTTCACCGGCAAGTGTCCCTATCTGATAGGACCCGTTGTATTCCCTTGTCAGCCAATACGGGCCTGTCCATCTGAACCGGAGTTTACCCGGCATCTTGCCCATCCTCGTTTGGAATACTAGCACCGGCTTTCCGATTTCGAACATCTTTTCGTTACCTTTCCGGTGACGGTCAACGAACGCTTTCCGTCGTCGTTGCTCCAGTTCCATGTGGAGGATGTTGGCCAGCCGTTGCTCCTCCAGTTCGCATAGTGCTGCTAGCCGTATTTCCTCCGACTTCTTTTCATTCAGCCGTTCCCGTAGTTGGATCCGTAAGCTTGGTACCTGAAACTCGACCGGCATGACCGCTTCTAAGCCGAATGCCAGCCGGAACGGCGTTGTCCGGATACTTGTTTTGTATGCCGTTCGGTACGCCCATAGCGCACTATGGAGCTTTGTGTCCCAGTCCGTCCGGTTTTCATTGACAATTTTGCGGAGAATGTTCTGCAGCGTTTTGTTGGTGGACTCTGCTAACCCGTTCGCCTGTGGGTAATACGGTGTGCTTCTTTTATGGACCACGGCATAGAACGTTGTTAAGCTTTCCACTACCTGGCCGAGGAAGTGGCCTCCTTGGTCGCTGATTAATTCAATCGGACATCCATACCGGCACCAAATGTTTTCGTACAGGAATTTTGCTGTGGATGACGCGGTGTTGTCTCTCAGAGCCTTAGCTTCCACCCATTTCGTGCAATAATCCGTTGCCACGATGACATAACGATTACCCGTTCTTATTGCCGGTGGCTTGAACGGTCCGACAAAATCCAACCCCCACTTCTGGAATGGCTCTAGTGGAAGTACCGGTTGGTGTGGCATCCGTGCTTGCTCCGTAGGCTGGCCCATTCGTTGGCATAGGTCACATTCCTTAGCATACTTGACGGCGTCTTTTAACGTCGTGGGCCACCACAAGCCGCTCTGCCATACTTTCCTCGCCGTCGCTTCCCCGGCATAGTGTCCTCCGGCAACCCCACAGTGTGCTTCCCGTAAGATTACTTCTTTCTCGTCACTACGGACTGCCCGTCTCCATATTCCATCTGCTCCTTTGTGGTAGAGAGTGTCCCGTAACAGACAGAAATTGCGGCTCTGCACCGCCAGTCGTTTCCTCTCGTCCCGGTTCATTTCCTCCGGTGGCAGGCCCGTGCTTAGGAACTGGTGCATGTTTGTCAGCCATTTATCTTCTAATGCCACCGTGTCGTCCGCTGCCGTTTCCGGGGTGATACGGAATAACTCCGCGTCCGGGAATTCATCCGCTACTCCGTCGCCTGGTTCTCCGGACTCTAACCGGCTCAGGTAGTCTGCTACGGCATGCTGGATACCGGGCCGGTGGAAAATCTCGAATTCGAACTCCTGCAACAGTAAGGTCCAACGGGCCAACTTACCGGTCAGGGACGCCTTGGAAACTAAGTAGAGGAGCGCCGAGTGATCCACATGGAAGGAGAAATTCCTTCCCAATTGGTAGTGACGAAACTTTGTTACACTGTAGATCATGCCCAGGGCCTCCCGTTCCGTCGTTGAATAGTTCTTCTCCACTTGGGACAGCTTCCGGCTGGCGTAATATACCGGCCGGTACCATTTAGGCTCCGTAAGTTGCATTAAGGCGCTGCCAATAGCGATGTCGGAAGCGTCCACGAACACATGAAATTCCTTGCTCCAATCCGGAGGCTGCACGACGGGTGCTTGCGATAAAAGTACCTTCAGGGCATTGTATGCCTTATCCTCCGTATCCGTCCATTGGAACGGTGTCCGATGTACCGCGGTGTGTAATGGTGTAGCCAAGTCAGCCAAGTGACGGAGCATCCGGCTGTGCCACCGGATCTGTCCTAAGAATCGGCTTAGTGTTTTGGCCGTTTTCGGCGCCGGTGCCCCTAGTATGGCGTTTACTTTGTCCGGGTCGACCGCAATGCCCTCCTTACTTACAATGTGTCCCAGCAATATTCCACTTGAAACCCCAAAGATGCATTTTGCTGGGTTTAAGCTTAGCCGGTATAACCTACACTTTTCAAGGCATAACCGTAGGTGCTGCAAATGGTCTTTTCCCCGGCTATAAACTGCAAAATCATCCAGGAAAACTTGCATGAAGGCAGGAATGTATTCGCCGAAGATCTCCATGATGATTCGCTGGAACGTTGCTGGTGCCGTTTTTAGGCCGAACATCATGACTTCGGCCACAAACACCCCCCATTCGGTGACGAACGCTGTCTTTTCCTGGTCGTCCGGGTGCATCCGGATTTGATTGTACCCGCTGAACCCGTCTAAAAAGCTATAAACTTCATGGCCGGCGACGGCATCCAGTACTCCATCCGTGAACGGAAGAGGGAATGCATCCGTAATTGTGGCGGCATTTAGTTTCCTGTAATCTACACACACACGGATTTTACCGTTCTTCTTTGGGACGACGACGATGGGGCTCAGCCACGTCGCTTTCTTTACCGGCCGGATGAAGCCCACTCTTAGGAGTTTGTCGATTTCCTCCTTCACTTTGGCGGCGTAGTTGGGGTTCATTCGGTATCGTCTTTGCGCCACTGGTTTCGCGTCCTTGCCTAAGTGGATTTGATGCTGATATAATTGAGGGTCCAGCCCTCGCATGTCTTCGTATGACCAGGCGAATACGTCGCGAAACTCCGTGAGAAGTTTGATCATCGCCGCTTTATCTTCCGGCTTCATTTCTTTGGCGATGTGTACCGGCTTTGATTCGTCCTTGCTTCCTAGGTTCACTTCGTCGAGCTGGGATGCTTTTACCCGTTGGGAAACGGCCATTTCCCGTTCCAACGCTTCCTGTGCTTGCCGTAATTCCCGAATCGCATCTTTGTCTGGTTCGGCTTCGGTGTCGTCCCGCTGCGGCAAGTATGCGGCTACGGCTTCAGCTACGTCAATCTCGAAGAGTGGTACGATCTTCGGATGTTCCTCCAAGTACTGGGCTTCTTCGTCGTCTGCCAATCCCTCAAGCATGTTCACACATTCCGCATACAGCGGTGTGCATTCCTTACCGTTGCTCGTCCGTGGTTGTGTCGGTACCCGGACCTTGGCTTTTCCGCGCCGGAAGGTAATCATATTTTTCCGCCAATTTTGCTTGATGTGTGCTGTTTTCAACCATGGTCTGCCCAACAGCAGTGGGTACGCGCCTTGCGCCTGTAGCTGCAGCACTACAGCCGAGATGTGAAATGTGTGGCCTCCTATGGTGACTTCCAATTTCCGTATTAAGCCCGTCGGCCGTACAGAGCTCGTATCCGCCATCCGTAGCCAGAACGGACATGGCTCCCATTCATGTATACCCAAGGCATCACACGTACGGAGGCTTATTACGTTCACCCCGGAACCTCCATCGATTACGGTGCCGGGAAGTTCGTGCCCTTTGACAATAGCTGTAATCGCCGGACTATTAGTGTCCACCACCGTCGGTCCCTCCTCCGGATTCGAGAAGAGGACTGGTGCCGGTGGGGCTATACCGTCTGTCATGACCGTTTTTAGTCCTTCTGTGAATCGCGGTACGAGCTGCAAGAGTCTTCCTAACGGCAACGTGATCTGACATTCTTGCAGTGCTTGCCATGTCTCGTTTTCTGGGTGGCTACCGCCGGCACTCCCTATGGTATTCGCCTTTTGCCGTTCTGCGTCCGCGACGTTCCTTTCATTGGCTTCCTTCACCCATTCTGTTGCCTGTTTTCGTATGGCCTCTTGTGTTTCCCACTCTTTGGCCATGCCTTTCGACCGTGTGGTTACTTGCTGTACATCCGTCACTTCCGGAACCACCATATTAACTGTTGGTCGTTTCTCGTAGCTCTTTACCGGGCACTGGTTACTGTAGTGGCCTTCCTGCCTGCAGTAGTAGCAGTACTCTTTACGGGTATTGCTGGATTCAGCATTGCTGGTAGCCAGAGTCGGTCCCGTAGCGAGTGGTGCGTTCTGTGCTGGTTGGCTCCTTGGGGTTCCATGTTCCGGGTCCCTTGGGTGACCACCTTTCTTGAAATTACGTTTCTTATTATTCTTATGTTTATTTCGGTAGTCCGGTCGTGGTGGATCGTAAAATCGGCCGTAGTCCTCCTGGTGCCTTCGGTAACCAGGGGAATGGTCTCTGTCGTATTGCTCGTGTCGCCTGTTGGGCTCACGATAACGGTCTGATCGCTCATACCGGTCGTAGTTATCACGCCGATTCCCGTACCGGCCATCATTCTCTTGCCTGTCTCCGTACCGGACATCCTGTGCCGGTCGGTACCGGTTCATTTTTTGCCAACGATCTTCATCTTCGTCTTGGCTGCTTCTTGGCTCGATCCGTCGGACGGGTGGTGCTTGTCAGTTTAACAGGTTATACTCGCACCGGTCCGTTGTATGACTCTTGGATTGACAAATCACACACTGAGTGCGCATGGTGCACTCTACTGCCGAGTGTCCGGCATTCAAGCAGATTGTGCATTGAATTGCCTGCCGGAACCGGAGATCTTCCTCGGTGGGTAACGCCCGTTGCAGTGTTTCCAGCGTAAGCCATGAGCTTGTCTTTTCCATTTCTCTGACCCGGTCAATGACCTGATCGATGGTGCATCCTCGAAAGTCGATTACCGTACACACCGTGCGTAACGGTTCCCGGAGTGCGTTTAAAAATATCGTCCGTAATTCCTCCTCCGGGGGTGCACGGGCAAGCTGGCTATGCATCCGTTGGAAACGGATGACGAATTGGGGAATACTTTCCCCTGCCTCCTGCCGGATCGTATAAAACAGGCCCACCATTGTCGTCTGGTCGACCTCCTTGTGGAAAAAATGCAAGAATTTTGCTTTTAATTCTGCAAATGTTGTGATGGTCGCCGGGTCCTGCGACCGCCGCCATCGTGTTGCTGGTCCCTCCAACGTGACTCCGAATTCCGCTATCTTCGAGCGTTCTTCTTCCTCCGGTGTCATTCGCTGGGACGTGTGATTTGCTTCCCATGTCTGCTCGAAGTCATCAACATGCGCTTCCGCGTCCGGATCATCGCGATACTTTGAGTATTGGAACGGCATGTCGTCGTCCAGTATTAGGCAGCGGTTTAGTGGCGTTTGTTGATATCTTTCCGATTCTTTCTCCGGTTTCACTTCCGGTTCTTTTGCCGGTCCTTTTTCCGGCTCTTCTTCCGGTACCTTTGCCGGCTCTTTCGTTGGTGTTGGTGGCTTTGCTTCTTCCACTTCCGGTGTTGGTGGGTTGACGGCTTCCGTTTGCGGTTCCGGATAGCCCTGGTTGCGCGGTTCCGGTTCTGGAGTCGGCACGGTATCCGACCCGTCGTCTTCCGGGCCGCCGGGGGTATCGTTGCTGCTCCGGTAGTTCGTGTGCACGCTGTATCCCCCTTCGGAATCCGATTCGTAGGCTGAAAAGGCTTCTGCCTCGTTTTCTCCGCTTGCCAGCGCCTCCAGGAGTCGTTCGGTTTCCCGGAGACTACTTAGACTGCTTCCGTCGTCCTGGTCGCGAGTTTGCCGTAACCAGAGAGATTCCTCCGCGACTCTCCGGATCTCGTTGGAGAACGAACGATCCGAGCGAATTTCCTGCGCTGCTTGCTGGAAAGTCTCACGCCGTCTTTGCCGTTCGGCGAGGCGTCGAGCTCAGTCTGTAACCAAGTCGTGCGTTGGTCTAGTCATCCATTACCGTCGTTCGCTGCGAGAAAGCAGGAATCGTGGTCGCCAAAACTGTGTTATAGGTTATGCCGGACAAGGCCTAACACAAGGTGTCACGGAGACACTTCACCAAAGGGTGATTACGGCATAGGATTAAGATTCAACGATTACACCGACTTACGTAGGTTACACGATTAGATTGCTTTGGTTAATTACACGCGTAAGATATAACAGTGATTACAGAACGGAAATCAAGACAGAAGTATAAACATCATAATCTCTATTAATTATCCGCTGTCATTACAATGGGGTCCGGGCCTTTAAATAGGTTTCCGGCCCGTAGTACAAAACGGTGCCTCTCGCACCTATTCGGGATCCGTCCGGAACTAGAACGGCATACCGTTTCCAGTCCGTCCGTCCACACTATGCTCATTTACAACCATATCTAATTAATCCCTTCACTCCGTATTTTGGACTCCTTGCCAGCCGGTAACATCGGACAAGAGCTGGAACGAGTTGGAGACAACCAATTCGGATCAACAGACGGATCCGGATGAGTCGGATCAACGAGAGGCCAAGGAGACACGGACGCAGCGGAAGTTGATGCCATCACGGTGGAACCGATGGATCGGCAAGCGTCGGAGTCATAGCAGCGAAGGAGCTGAGATGGGCCTATTGAGCAGACATGCCGAAGGTCGAGGCGCGTAGAACCAAAAGGGTCGCGGCAAATGGGACCAGACCGAACAAGGACGCGAGCAAGGCGAAGCGACGCCAGGAGAAGTCGGTTGGAAGAACCGGCTGCCACAGAGGTTGACACTACGACCCTACCTCAGGTTGAGCTTGAGGGGGAGTGTTGAGCGGCAAGCTCAACCAGAGCCGAATCGGCTGAATAAGCCTGAGCCGGTAAGCGAGATGAATCGGTATGCCGGTGAGCAACCAAGCCGGTAAGCAGTAAGGACCAGTGAGCTGGGGAGCCGGTATGCCGGATCCAATCTGTAACCGGAAGCCTAGTATAGGTTAGACTACTAGGCAGTTATAGTCTCGTAGTTAGTGTCAGATGCTCGTGTGAGCATTGAAGTACACCATACTTCTAACAGTCCCGTGTGGACTTGTATAAATAGCGCTGATGAGCGCGTTGTAGATACAGAGCACAGAGTATTCATATAATTTTGGAAAATAGTGTGTTTTGTTCTCTCTCTCTCTCTCTCTCTCTCTCTCTCTCTCTCTCTTTGTGTATTGTTCTTTCTAACGCTTCCGCAAGCAATCTTCTACAAGAAAGCCGGTGGCGGCGGGAAGCGGGACCCGACTACGCGGGAGACACGAGGAGAGTCCGGGAGGGACTCAAACAAAAGACACCCGAATTTCGGCAAGCAACGAAACAAAGACCAACCCTATGGGATCTTCACACCGATCCGGAGACTCCGGCTATTCGGCCAACGTGGCAACGTAAGACTGAGAGAGAAGGTTGGTGGCAGCAAGGAACGAGACCCGGCATCGACAATAGTCGACAAGACGGAAGTTGTCTAAGTGCGAACCCCCTACTGGCCGGTTACGTTTTCTGAAGGAGCCAGTAAGGGCAAGTACGGGCGGTGTGCCAAGCTAAGAAGGGCACACCCAGAGTTGAAGAAGAATCGTGCAAGTGGCTATCGACGGCCGAATCGGAGCACGAGTAAAGGATGGCACGCACGCGGTGGTGCCGGGAACGCGGAAAGGGGTGCGCGATGAGCTGCACGGGTCGAAAACCGGGGAAGATACAGGCCGGAGAAGGATCCTCCACGCCCGCTTCGGAGGTCTCAACGGCTTAGTCGAAGTGGCAACGACTGGCGTGGCAAGCCAAGCCCGAGATGACAAGCTGGTGGGGGCAAGGGGAAGACGGCGAGCAAAAGGCTTCAACCCGGCGGCAACGGCGCAAGACGAAAGAGGGGCCAAGCAAGCTACTACGAGTATTCCTCGGACGTAGAGGACACCCACAGGCAAAAGGGAAGCGGTGGTGCCGGGACTTCGCACGCACCGACTCTAGAGACTCTAGCATCTGGCCCGAGAGCCGTGTGAGACCGAGAGTGACAGACGGTAGCGGCGGCAAAGACGGCGACCAAGACAACGTGGCAACGGACTGAGGCCAAGCGGGCCGTTACAAGTGCTCCTCAAGCGGAGGACCCCGGACTTACGGAGAGCGGAGCGTGCATTCGGCCAAGTGAAAGGCCAACAATGAAGTGCGCGTGCTACGAGGTCGTGATGAACGACCTATTGACGGGTCGAATGGGCCTACGGAGAGGTAAGCGCACGAGGATGAACCGGACCCAGACGACATGGATAGTGACAACGATCGGCTTGGAATGGATGTCGATCCAGAAGGTGAAGGATAAGCGTGGGCCGGTCTTCTCCAGCAAGAGTCCATTTTGGCGCATATCGGTGGATGCACGGTTAGGTGGGGGCAGATGTTGTGGAGAAAACCGTCCCTAGGTGGAATCGGAAAATAACGGGAGAATCGGCGGAGTGCATCGTGTGTGCTCACCCTTGTAAAACGTGTGAATAATAGGAGTCAAGTCGGGACAAAGAATCCCATTTAAGTCGGGATTTATGTCACATTGTAATGCGTCCCTCTCCTTGTTCTATAAAAGGAAGGGAGCACCCTTTGTGAAAGGGTTGCCCATTTTGATTCACAAAGGGTATACCATTTCGTGTTTTTCTAGGGTTAGCTTCATTCTTCCTTCTTTTGTCTCCTTTAGTCTTCTCCTTCTCGAGAAGTCGAGCTGCAACTATGGTAGCAAAGCTGTTAGGTTAACTTCTCTTCTTCTGAGTGTAACCGGCTCGTGGCCGTGGTAGTATCTTCCCCCCTTTGTAGGTTTACTTCGGCTCGGCTTCCTGTGCAAGACCCCGCTCGGCGCGACAAGCCCAAGAGCTCCCCAACGGTGGCTTGGCGTCAGACAACTATTGTGACCTAACTTACCTTAGTCCGGCTCGGAGCCGGAGTTGTAACTGTTCCATTGTAATATATATATATATATGTTCGGTTGTGCACATTCGCATCTCTGGTAATGTTGGGTGTTTCCACCCCTTTGTTTCCTGTGCATAAGAGTCGGTGTAGTGCGCACGCCCTCTCTCTCTCTCTCTCTCTCTCTCTCTCTCTCTCTCTCTCTCTCTCGTGTTCGGTTGCATCCAGGCCGTATCTGGTGTTGGTTTTCTTGGCATCCCTTTTCTCCCTCGTCCGAGACCCCCGTGGTCCCGCCCCTTCTACACACACGCGTGTAATAACGCGACACCGGATCCCGAACAGTTAGCACAAGGGCTTGAAGAAAGGTATTGTTCTAGTCAGGCTGTTGGACAATAGTAATGAGTTGACGAACCCACAGACTCGGACACGTACACACCAGAGACAGAATGGGTGCGCAGCGAACAACAACAAGCAGGAACTACGTGGAAATACCCAACACAAGAAGAGACACAACAAAATACTAATGATTAACATAGAATGAATGTTTACAACCGGACTTGGCTGGCAATGGTGCTCTGAACTACGACCACCACGAACACCCATAGAACGATGAACCTCTACTCGGGAGCTCACGAGCTTCCTGCGTGAGCAGAGGCTTCACCTCCTTTCCCAGATCAGCACGAAACACACACACATAAGAAAACAGAGAGCGGGGAAGAGAGAGAGAGAGAGAGAGATATCGGTACTCAAACCGAGAGCACTTCGTCCTCCCCGATCATGGATCCTTAAAACAGGCTCAAGCCTCCCCTTTAATAGCACAAGGGGGGGGGGGGGGGGGGGGCGTTACATCGTGATCATTGTTAGAGATCCCCCCCCCCCCCCCCGATTTCCTCACATCAAATCCCCGTATCCTCTCTATCCGTGCGGGTCTTTAAAGTGCCCATTAAATCCTACTCCCTAGTACTCACTAGTCCTATGCTATTTACATATGTTTGTACCTAACACTTAATTCGTGTGCATCCGTGCACACACACGTTCACGCGCATCCAACTCCGTTTCTTCATATGGTCGGAATCCTTCATGACAATGCCATCCGATTTGACGCGAAGGTCCTTAGTGAGCGACACAAAGGATACGCCCATGTTTAGCGCAAACTATGTAAATACTCCCTAGTACTCACTAGTCCTATGCTATTTACATATGTTTGTACCTAACACTTAATTCGTGTGCATCCGTGCACACACACGTTCACGCACATCCAACTCCATTTCTTCATATGGTCGGAATCCTTCATGACAATGCCATCCGATTTGACGCGAAGGTTCTTAGTGAGCGACACAGAGGATACGCCCATGTTTAGCGCAAACTATGGGGTATTGTTTCGGCGGTAAAGGCCGACAAAGAGTACCTGATTGGGATGAAGGTGATAATCAAGAAAGACTGCCTCCCGATCCTTGGGATGGTTTCCAGATGCGCGACTTTTGACCTGGCAATGCTCAGGTGGATCACATACATTAAGTCCCTCGATCCGGAGATACGACACATCTCTGGAAAGGATAATGCCATGGTTGACATGCTATCGAGAGGGTGATACGACAATGAGAATGTCATGGTATCAGAAGACGAGGATGTTGGCATGGACTTCTTCGAGTCAACTTAATTGTCAGTAAACAGGCGAATCACTCCAACCTTGAACAAGTTCAACAAGGATGATTACAACGAGGAGTGGCCTCGTATAGGACGGTTCCTAAGCACGATGATAGATGATGCATTGTGGATGAAGGAAGAGGTCGGTCGAATCCAGAGAAAGGATTACAAGTTCTTCTTGCGAGACGGGGTGATATGGCAGCATTCGAAGAGGAGGAACAACCCACCACTCTGGGTGGTGACGCGGGCGAAAGACTCGTCAGTGTTGCTGTTGGACATCCACTAGAGTCCTTGGTCCGGACACCGAGGAACGTGAGTGACTTTCGAAAGGCTGAAAGAGAAGTACTGGTGGTCGGGGATGTACAAAGATGTGCATCATTTTGTGTCGATGTGTGATAGTTGCTAGGTACATTTCGGAGTCGGGCACCGTGACAAACTGTACCCGACCTACTCGTCGACCATTCACTTTAAGTGGATGGTTGATATATTAACGATGCCGACTGGTGTAGGACAGATCCAATACTTGGTGTTAGCAAGAGAAGACCTGACGAACTAGGTAGAGGGCTGAGCATTAACGAACAAGACGACTACAATAGTATGTCGGTTCTTGATCGAGGATGTGATTTGGCGAACGGGAAGGTTGAAAGAGGGCACGAGCCGATTGTCAAAGCGATAGTATGAGCCTACGACAGACGAGTCGGAAATTGGCTGAGACTTCTTACATATGCACTATGGGCCGACCGAACTACGCACAATTCTATAACCGGATACATGTCGGCCGAACTCATGTTCGAACAAAAGCCGATCATTCCAGTGGAGAGAACAATAACATCATGGACGTTGGTCGACTGATTAGACGAAATGAGCCGGGAAGAGTTGCTGGTTGCGCGGATTCGACAACTGGAGAGGCATCTAGAGGAAATGGAATCGGTGAAGGCAAAGTTAAAGGAGGCGAGGATGAAGAGTAAGGATCGGTTCGACATGACGCACCGATTGAGACCAAAGAAGATCAAAGAAGGCGATTGGGTGCTGGTCTACGACAACAGTCTCAACAATCAACACAAGTCGACTCAGAAGTTCGCATGACGGTGGTTCGGGCCATACGTGGCGACGAGCGCCAATGACAACGCGACCTACCACTTGGCGGAGCTCAATGGAACAAGGATAGCAATATTGGTTGCAAGGAAGCAAATAAAGGCCTTCAAGAAGGGACACGAGCCGGAGCCGGATCCAGATCCGGATTTGGAGGTGGAGGAAGAGGATGCCTACAAGGACATGGAGCTAGACGAGCTATAAGTGACGAGGCTAGAAACTCAGGAAGTTGGGGACGACGAGGCGAGGAACTTAAGAAGTTGGGCACGAAACAAGACCATGAAGACAAAGATAAGAAGAGCAAGGAGACAAGATGGCGCGAAATTAGAATACTATATTAATTTGTCAATGACTGGTGTTGAATCCCTTGGAAGGTATGAAAGAGATTACAAGTATTTATACAAGTTCTAAGATTGAGTATCTCTAGAATATACCTAACAAATATCTCTAGATTATACATGTTTAGAATACACCATAAAATATTTCTAGAATACACTAAAGGCTCTAGAATATTCTGGAATGTATATATACTAGAATATACAATACTCTATTATATACAAATACATGCTCATATCTAGATGGTTAAGCATGACGTTCGTTTTGTAGATGTGAGGTTGCAGGTTCAATCCTCACTAACTACGTATTTGATGTGATTGTGTCGTGTGACAACTATATTCCTATTGTTGAAGTGGCCAAGGGACACTACAACTCCACAATCAGTAGGGTCTTTGACTTTTTATTGTTATAACCTTTTTAGATTTTATTTACATTGATCTTTTTACATCTTCCCCTTTCCCCCTCATTGCCCTGCATTCCTCCTTTGGTCTCGCCACGTGACAACATCCACCTCGTGAAACCCCCACGTCCACCCGTATACGCCAAGAATGGGGTGACTGAAGGTGGTCACTTGTGGCCGCCATCGCTTCCCAATGCTTGCTCCTCGTCGTCATTGTCGTCGTGAATGCCATCGAGGTCTAGCATCTCGTCCTACCGCTTCTTGAATATCATACCTTTTTTTCCCTACTATCTAGTTTAGCGAGGTCGTACACGATCTTTTCATTCTCGTTGATCACACATACGGCCCAAACCATGACCACATGAACTTCTTCTTTCAGTTGTGTTGGTCTTCGGGGCAGTTGTGGCACACGATCGCCCAGTCTCCGTCATCGATCTTTCTTGGTCGTAGTTAATGCGTATTGTCAAATCTCCCCTTGGCAGGACATTGCCACGTACGATGTGATCGTCTCTTCTTTGTGCGTTAACACCTTTAGACCATACACGAGCTCAGTTGGCATGAACCCTTTTGATGAGTTGTGGGTGGTCCTCTCGACCCACAAGGAGGCCAATCACCATCCCTTCATTCACAAGCTCAGCCAATAGCCTTGTTTATCGGACCGTGCCCAAGCTCTATCTTCCCATTGGCTTAAATGGGCTATTAAGCAATCGTAAGGGATAGGTTAACTCCTAGTTGCTCGAAGAGCTATGTGGCTTCATTGGCATTGAACTCTCACATGCTTGCCACTACATTCTCCACACACCCGTATAGGCATATGGTGTTTTGAAGCAAGAACTCACACATTGTTGCCGTAGTACAAGGAAACCATTCAACAACCGAGTAGGGCCCACTAAATATTATCGATAACAAGAACATGTTATAGTACCACCCATGACGAGAGAACGTCGATATTCCACATTGACTACATCCCATTATGATATGTGGTGGTGTAACCCATGTTAACCATAAGATTAGTGCGATGGGTGTGAATGTTGTACAAATTGGGATTGACAGTATTCCACGTGCCTCAAATGTTGCATACAAACATCAGAGAATTTGTGCAGGGTGGGTCGAAATGATGGAAGTGGGAATCCGTATGACATACGCTCAGGTAACATGAAACTTTTTGTTCTAGACCGATGGTTGATTCTTTGATGCTTCTAAGAACACAACCCAAAGTTCATTGTATGTTTTTTCGATCAACCATTGTCCATGCGCAGGAAATCTTGTGCAACAAAGTGCCAAGATGTGTCGTCACAAGTGAATTTGCCCAAGGAATGAAGACTACATGTGGACATTTTGTTGGTGTCGTGGCTTGGAGGATAACTGTAAACTTTCTTGGACAGAGGAGTCATTCAATCGAGACATTAAGGCACACTTCTCGGCGTTGGGGGGAGCCATGCATTCGATGCATTTTCCCTAATGTAACTCCACATGCATAAACTATTTGTCGACCATGTGGAAACACCATGAAATAGTCGAGAAAAAGTTTCGTAATTTGTAGGCACGGCCCCACCGTGTGTGTCATGGGCCATGGCGAATAAATACAAAAAAGAGCAGAAATGGAAAAGTGTAGATAGAGTATATCTTCTATTTGTCCCACATAGAGAGGACGGGGAGGAAGGGAGCTATAAATTGAGTGGTTTGAGCAGCAGCTAAACATACTTACCTGGGCGGGGTCTATCGGTGATCAGCAAGGCCGATGGCTTAGGGCCGGCGCCTCCATTGCACTGCCGGAGGGGCTGTTTGCCCTAGCATCTCCCCAATGTGGGAGAGTGCACGTCATAATTTGTGGCAGTGGGGGCTCGCGTTCGCGCGGCCCCCTTCTCAAATAATCCAAAATTCAACAAACTAGCTATCATCGTAATGGATCTATATAGAATAGAGAGAGAAGAGAGTATCATGGAATTGTAAATGAATGTAATTCCTCACCCAATTCCCAGCGGAAAATAATCCAAAATTCAACAAACTAGCTATCATGGTAATGGATCTATATATAGAATAGAGAGATAAGAGAGTATCATGGAATTGTAAATGAATGTAATTCCTCTGATTGTCATGGAGAAATGAATGTATATATATAATAGCGCGAGAGCATCATGGAATTGTAAATGGAGCCATATATATAAACCAGTCTGGGTGGGAGAGTGCAGGTCATAATTTGTGGCTGTGGGGGCTCACGTTCGCGCGGCCCCCTTCTCAAATAATCTCCAATCAATTAAACTCTGAATGTCCGAAAATTGAGTCTACCTGGACTGCGTAATGTGTAAATGACGTATGGGGTGTATATACTTTAGATGTAGGTTATGTAAATAACAGACGTGACGGGGTAGAGGGAGTACATGTATGTGATGTAAATTAGCACAGCTGGGGTGGAGTCGTCATGGATAAACAAACGATAGGGTAAAGATGGAGGCAAATATATAATAGTCAGATAGAATCATGGAGTGGATATGAGGCATAAATATATATATATACATCAGTCGGGTAGGAAGCATCACATGGCATGTCTATACAACCCTGATCACTCCTGGACATGCTAGATGCCGCCAAAGTCTTACCATGATACGGGTGTGTAGAATCATGGGTACCCCAACCATTGGAACTGTAGGCAAACGG
Organism: Azolla caroliniana; assembly: GCF_043228905.1. Taxonomy (NCBI): domain Eukaryota; kingdom Viridiplantae; phylum Streptophyta; class Polypodiopsida; order Salviniales; family Salviniaceae; genus Azolla; species Azolla caroliniana. Next base: position 1,611,868 of record NW_028230452.1, on the reverse strand, counting down.
GCAGTTATTTACCAGCCTTACACTACCTATTGCTTGCATTATTGATTTATTCATCATTTATACTTCAAGAAATAACATTTTGTTCGTGTTTGTAGTTGGGGGAGGGGGGGCGCGCCTATATGACCTCGGCGTCAGTGCAATACCGAGGCGACGCACGCAGCTCCCAGAGACAGCAAGCTGCCTCGAACGGGTGCTGCCCCCATGAAAGAAATTAGGTTAATATCATGTGACCTTATAGGCCACGTATCAGATATTAAACTGATAAGAACAGATACTACACTTGATCTTAGCCAAAAGGCCGAGAAAGGTATGATTTCTTCTGAGCTTCTACTTCCATACTTATAGGAGACACCAAAAAGTGATTTTGTATGTGGGATATATATACATATATCTATCTATGTCTCTAACTAGTACATTGACCTTACTTCCCCTCTTCGAACACGAGACAACAACAACAATTATAGTACCATACAACCCACTAACCTTTCCGCAAGCTTTTACACTCCAAAGCTCATGTGACGATTCGTCCATGACGCCGCCACTTATCTCCACACTAAAGTGCCTTGATCTCTTTTCAACATGTGGCATATCACATTTTTGCCTCCCAACTCAAGAATGGAGTGAATCATAAGTAAATTATCCATGTTGCAAGACCACTAGAGGGACACAATCAACGAATCATGCCAACTGTGGTAAGGGATGTACTAAACAAATTGTAGAGAGTCTTGGTTTTATGTGAACCCATTTAAATTCCACATTTCGGTTTAACATGTATCGGTACTCCTTTATCCTCATTAATATTCTAATGCTCAAATCTTAATTTTTTGCAGTTAACCTCTTTGCATGAGAGAGTGGGTGGCTTCACAAAGTGGTTAAATTGATAGAGATGGTTGTTTTCGAATGATTTTGTGCATGTGTGTATTGATTAAGTCATTAATAAAATGTGTATGCTACCTAGGTTAAGTCCTGGTGCCAATAACATCTTATAATTTAATTCTGTTACAAGTGAATATTTTTAGGTGAGACTACTTTTCTACGAGTGAACTAGTCTATTCGTCAACGAGCTCAAGGGTGATTGACACTCTCTTGCCCGACTCACCATACAGAGGGCATTAATCTACCCAAGCCTCAGAGTGACGAACCAACGAGGTAGATACTTCCTACGATAAATAGTAAAAAAGAAACTTCAAATTTGGCACCATTTGTTTGTGGACTCAATAAGAAGTATTCACTTGTTTATCAATGGACATGCCCTAATTAGAATAGCCCTATATTTGATTTTTGTATGTCTTCTTCTCCAAACAATTGAATTAAAGGCATTGTGTTTATGCTCATCAAACCTAATTACTTGACGCTTCACAAAATCCCAATGTGACATGGTTTATGACTTAATGAAAATTGTGTAATGATCAAGACCGTTGCGGTGCCGAAAAAGCAAGGTTGATGTTGCGGACTTGACTACCAAATGGAAATGAAAGGAGGCTAGATAGAGAGGAAGAAAGCATTGAAGCATGAGAGAAGTTGATTGATGACAAGTGTTGATTATATTTAAGTACATTCATGTTGATTCTATTTAAGTACTTTCATTTCTCTCTCATTTACATTTGTAATGATAAGGTCTTCCCCCTAAGGTTTACAAGTTCTCCACCTTGTCATTCCTACTAATCAATGGATGGTATTCAAGGTGTCACTATTTAAATGATAAGGTTTGGGAAGAAAACCCTTTTTTATAGATGCTTCATGAGGATACTCTCTTCTAAACTTAAATGAGGAGATGAGAATTCAATAAACCCAAAGAGACTCCGTTACTATGCACTCCAAATATTCCCACAACAATTAGAACCTCGAACAAAGTTCCATGGGTTTTATCGATGCCTGTGAAGTAGCAATCGGAAGCATGTTCATGTAACTTTTTTGCTTTGAAGTGGTACTTAGGCAAAAGTTGTCCTAAGTGAAGCCAAACATTGCTCAATGTTTCAATTCATTCAAGTCGACTAAGGACATTACAACACCGTATAAAAAATGGAATAATGAGGGGATCCAAACTGTACAGAAAGACAAAGTAATGATTTGATAAGCAAATGCCTCTTTTGGAGATCAATCATGATGTGATAAATTCAAAGTATAATTACGAGAGAGAAACTACACTTATTTGCTACATAAGCAAAACTTCTCTACACCCGGAAATGAACTTTGTATAGGTGTACATCATTATCATAAAGGCAAGCAAACCCTCTCATGACTTCTGCTGAACACTTCTAAGTCAACAACAATTTAAATGCCATGTATAGATCAGCGACGGCTTCCCCGAGAACTAGCATTGTCCTCTTCATCAGACCCAATATCACCATAGTGCCAAATGTTCAACCGTTGCTTTTTAGCCACTTCTTGGAATTCTACAAACTTTTCAAGCTCTGCCTGTTTTTCTTTGGGATCCCACCTGTTCTTCTTCTCTACTCTAGAGAGCCCAGCCTGGAATGACAATGACACATCATTAAAACAGAGTATCATCACAAGAAAAAGTTAAAAGGAAAACCATAGTCATTTCATTAGGGAATTTTAACCAATTGCCAATTGTCATTCCAAACGGTCATAAATTGACTTTGGACTATAATTTTATGATAAGTTGACATTTGATCAGTTTAACCACAGTAATTGACTTATGCTAAGTTACCAAATGTTACCAATGCTAAGTTACCAAATGTTACCAATTTAACAAATATAGTAATGACTGCTCAGAGAGCATGCCAAGCACTGCTGAACAGTTTCAGACAGTCATCAATCTCATAAAGGATAAACGACTAAGCAAAAGCATGAGCATGAAACCCAACTAAAATCAACACACCTCAAGCATCAAAATATTTATGGATTCAGTTGGCTCAGCCTCGTAAAGAATGACACTCAGCTTGGTACCGGTTCCTTGGCCTTTCACTTTCCCACCCGATGTGTCTTTTTCAATCACTTTAGCCATAAAAACCCTTTCTCCAATCAGGCTACTAAGGTACTCAGCTGCTTCCTGACCATAATCATCCTCCAGCTCAGGTATCCTAACATATGCAAGGCTAAATAGTAATGCTAGACCAGGTGTGGCCAAAGAAATTGATGTATCTAGGGGCCTAAGCTTTGAAAATATAGTCTTCTCCTGATTTCCATAATCAATATAAAAGACTTCATATTCATCTTTGCTGGCTTCTGATGAAGACTGCCGTGGAGCATTGACTATCTACACACCACAAAGCAAAGCAAATCTATTACAGAAGATAGTCAAATGTGGACAAATATTCTCAGGGGTATAATTTCCTCACCAGCACACGGTTCCAGGATCCATCAACACTGAATTGTGCCATGACTATGTCGCCCTTTTTGGGTTCAAAATTGATTGGTGTGAGGGATTTGTCCTTCACTCTTAGTCCTTCCAACTGTAACTGGAGACCAGAAACACGAGCATCATTGGCCAACTGTGCATAGAACTTGCCTCCACCCATAACTTCAGTTACTCTAATCTGCACAGATAGATTTTAGTTTGCTCAAACTGATTGCGTAATACAAAGGTTGAAGTTACTACATTGCAGATTGGATCAGTTTTTTTCCAGTGGATATCTTTGTCTTATGAAGAAGTTGTCACAATGAGCCAAACTAAAAACCCTAAAAGCACCCTATAAATTACCTGCAGAACTTCCTGCTTTGGCTTTGCAGAATCCGATAGAGAAACATCGGCTTCTTGACCTTCCACATATCCCTCCCAAACCTGTAGAGAACATTAAACAGTAGTGAATTCTCATGCCGAAGTTGATAATTAGGATTTTTCAGGGTTCTTTGATGCATCATTTGGTAACCAGTATTTTGATTTTACCATTTTGATATGCCTAGCATTTCTGGTTGCATTTCCTCAGCCAGAATGCTATGGAGTTACCTTTAACAATGATTTCTTGGCTCTTTCCTCAGCTTGCGCAAGAAGATGGCCTTCTGTTATGCGTTCGGAACTAAAAAATGGCTGAAGCTTGGCTAAACCTGCTTCTAGTAGGAGGACAGACACATTCATTTTGGATTCCCACAAGGTACCTAAAAATGTTCCAGTCCTATCAACATTCTCAATCTCAATCTGTCCATACAAATCAAAACAGTCCAGAACAAATTTGATTCTTAATAACAAGAAAGGGTATAAACACCACACAGATCCTCTAATCCCAGTCTTCCAATTTAGGGAGATAATTCATTTAATACCCATTGAATACCTCAACATCTCGTTGTTGTATTCTACGGCGCATAAATGCTAAAGCGTCATCTGCATAGGGTTCTCCACGACCCGGACAACGAACACCAGACAAAGAAAATGCAATGGCACAAGTCTCCTTTGGTATGACTAGCTTGTAACGATGGCCACTTAGTACATAATCTACAATGGCAGGGAGCCTTTTGGATCTCTGAAGGAACGGTAAAAACTGCTTTGCCTTAGCCGCCAGATTTTGTCCCTTTTGAGCTGCGCTCTGTGCTTTCTGTCCATTCTGGTTTGACAGGGGATTCTGAGCTACCTGCTCGAAACAAGAACAAAATTGATTCACCAAGCTTTCAAATTATGTATAAGCTCCGCATAAATTGAGATAACATTTGAAACATTTATACATCAACCTATGAAGACTCCACGATATAGAGCTTTAATTAGACAATGACAAGGGCGTGAAAAAAAGGTACAGCATTCAAGACATTACACTAATGAAGACTACACCAATATGGAACTTCATTGCATGGTGACAAGGGCTAGTACCAAAGATAGCAACCATGCAGCAATTTTTAAGGTAAAGAAGCTACATTATGAGCAGAGACATACCTGACTAGACAGGTCATTGATGTGATATGGAGGAGGCTCTTTCTCAGAATGCAAGCCTTTCTTTCCCTTCCTAGCTCTTGCCTCAGCAGCAAGCAGTGCATCATAGAAGTTAGATCTATCCTCAAAATCTCGATGCTTGACAACAGTCGCATATCCTCTAGCAACCGCCATTTCTGCAACATTTATACCATCAGGTTGCCCTGCCACAGGAAGGGCAGGAGCTATATCCTGAGCATCCGCCCTTGATGTAGATGGCAGAAACACAGAACCAAAATCCATTATCCTTGCATCCCCTGTAGCCATACTGGGAACAGGTAACAGGCTATCTGCTGCTGTTACCTTGCGAGTATACTCCATCAATACAGAAACCTAGAGAAACTAAGACGAACTCATTAGCCAGGTTGCAAGTCATGATGAACAAGCCTTACAAAGATAGACTCATTAGCAAGATTAAAACTCATGACGAAAACGCCTCACTAACAAAAACATTCCAACAGGCCATTGTTCCATGGGTACACTAACCAAGAAAACAAAAGCAGTTCAGTTCCACTTAATCAATTTGCAGCTGACACGAACATATACTGCTCCAAACAAAGTGGCTTCCTAAGTTTGCGTCATTTCTATTTCCGCTACATGAATTTATTTAGTAAGAAAGACATCCAAATGATGGACCCTAACCTCCTGCCCTATTAGACGAGTCCGTAGAAACTCCTTTGCTTCTCTGGCATAAGGCGATGGGTCTTCACCCTTCCTCCCCATCTTGGGAGCTCGTATACTTGATAAATTGACCCTGCGTTCCGCCAATGGACTTCCAATAAGTAAGGTGTCATCAGCAACTATAATACAATCTCCACTGACAACCTCAATGACCTGTCAACGGAAAGCAAATCCGTTTTGAACCATCACATGAGAAATGACTTGTCATAAGTTCCTTTGATATTATACTGAGGCTATTCCACTTACTTTGCCTTTAAAGTTGTCATTATGAATAGCTGTTGAGTTTGATGGGGGAGGTACATAGTTAGCCCACAACCGAAGCTTTTCTTTTTTTGCAATCAATTCTGTGTTCTTCAGAGACCGCCTAGATTCTTCATCTAAAAGTTTGGCACTCCACTCAACAACTTTTGCTAGCCCCTTACATGACAAGTGATGTATTAGAGGATACATAGAATTCTAGATTACAGCAAATTCTCCTACATCAAGAAACACTCACATTTTTTAGCAGTTCCAGAGACAAATCTACAGGTGAATCACCATGCGGGTAATGCAAAGAACCTATTAAATTGCTGAACTTGTCTGCCCCTTCTAGAACAATTCTCACCTGTATCACCAAGTTACCAAAATGAACACACGGTGCAAATACAAATATAATCCATATTTATCCCTACAGATGCAAACTTAATGAAAGGTTCATTACATCTCTATGCAAGGTCCGAACTTCGGTGAAATGCTTTGCCTCCCTTGCGTATGGGTCTGGTGGAATTTCCACACCATTTGATGCAGCTAATCTTTGGGCAGTAGTGAGAACTGCCGTTGAGCTAGTGCCATCCACAGGCTCTGCCTCCCCATTGTCTGTAGATGTTTGGCTCTCACTTGCAGTACTTCGCCTTCCCATGGATGGAGACTACAAACGTACAGACCCAAGAATGAATGCCTAAACCAGTAAGTCAAATAACAAAAACAATGTGTATATCGGAGCATCAGAGACAAAACATTTACCTGAATTCCAGCAATAAACACTTGAACATATTGGAACTCTGGAAGTAAATATACCCTCACAGTGCTTCCATCTCGCACTTGTTCCACAATAGCAGGCAATGGTTTTCCTCTATTTGCCTCTAGAAAAGTCGATGCATCGAAATTCGATGCATCACCAAGAGCAGATGGAGGAAGAGTCCTTGTCGATGCTTCCACTGTAGTAGGATCCTGCAGAAAGAAAATTAATTTTTCTACTTTTCTTAAAACAATTTGGGATGATTGCTCAAGGGCCAAAAGGAAGGATTACTTAACAAAAAATAATTTCTCATACACTGCACAAGGTAGAAAAAAGATATTACTAAACGAACAGTTTACAAACAACAAATGCAGGGTTATTACCATGTGGGGTGCAACTGAGAAGCACAGGTGCATTTTGTTTTGTCAAAACCCTTAAATCTGGCCTTAACAATTAATAAGTTCAGGTCTCTACTATCAGGAATAAAATGAGAGAATGAAACTGATCTCTATTGAGGCAGAAAATTTTGAATGCAGGAATTCCAATTCTGTTTTCAGAAGGACCATGCAAGATATCATCTTCTGGTTATAATCTGCAATCCCAGCAAAGAAAGAAGCACTTTTCAATTCATAATAAATCAGCAATCTCGTCATTGCCAAGAAGATGCTTTAATGTGCAAGCAAAATTAACAAAACCCATATTTTATTTTCTAATCGACAACCTTCAGCAACCATTTTCGTGGAGCAAATGTCCTTCAGCTTCTCATTCTTATACTTTGTTCTTATTTGAGCTTAAAAGTTCCTACTTTTCTATCTCTTCTACTGTCTAAGTCGTCATTGTGAAAGAGAAAAAGCAACATGGGAGATTCCGGGACGTTCTCAAAGGATTTTGGATATTTAAAATTTTCATCTACTTTCCAAGTTATGGGATTTTACCGTTCTCTATTCTATTGAATCATTAAGGTTTGCGATTTTTTATGCTTAAATATGTAATTGTTTTTTCTTCATCATATTTACAGTATTGTATGATATAGATCTTAAAATACAATAAATACACCGTACTATGGCACATCACATGCATACCATGAGAACCTTGAGCAAATGGAAAGGGAAGAACGAGTTGACACTCAAAACAGAAGCTTATTTGGGAGACGAGACATTAGAAACTATCATCCATTTCTCAAATAGAAAGCTAAAACTATAACAACAGTTAAATACTCCAAACAGAGATAAACTTGCTTTGTTCCATATTCCAAGTCCTTTTTGCTTTGCCTGCTCTTCCAGCTGCTCCAACTCTGCAATGAAAGGACTAAGCTCACTAGTATTTTGTCCAATTTGGGGACGAACCTACATTTTGAAGAGGTAACAAAAACCATTAGAACACAATTGATTCAAGAACTCATCATTAGTAACCATCATCCTACCTTTGCCCATCCTTGACTAACCACCTCCAGTGCAAGGTTAGTTTCTCCCATGAAAACCGATCCAAAATCTCTATTAATAGCTGCAACTGTGTAGTCCACCCGGAAAATGACATCCTGCATACGAATCAGTACACATAAGAGGAAAAGTCTGCTTGCAACGTAATCCTAAACCCATATTTTACAGATCATGCAGCCTTAAGCAACCTTTAAAATGAACTAGCCAGATTTAAATGTTTAATTAGCAAGATCCATCTGACTTTTACACAAGCTTGGCAGTATTAAACAGCAAGAAACCCAATTTTATGCGATCTTTGATACTTACCATCCAGCCTAGCCTTTACCAATCTTGAATACAACCGATAGATGCATCCACCAATTAAAAGTCAAAACCAATAACAAACCTATATTTAACAAGAATCAGCAGACTTAAATTAATCCTGAAAACCAACTTCCACGCAGAGAGTAAACATTCAACTGATCTAAATACACATATATACCACCACATATCCTCAAACTAACTTGATCAATGTTTAATATAAGCCAGTCATCCTGGATGCAATTCAATCTTCCAAACAAGACAGCCATCCTTAAACCAAAATTTAGCCCATTGTTACTGGGAGAGATCCAGCCTTAACAAAGCCTAAACCATCTATAAATCGTTTTTAACATGATTCATCCTGCTTAACCAATCAGAAACCCATCTTTAGCACGAGCTAATCAACCCCAAACCAATTTTTTTGCAGAAGCAATTGAGCCTTGAAATCAATCCTAAAGCCATCTTTTAGGCAAGCTGTCCAAACGTAAGACAATCCCAAACTATAATTGGCATGAGCAATCCAGTCTTAAAATCAATTCTAAATTCATATTTAACATGAGCTAGCCAACCTTAAACTAATCCTAAACCCACATTACCATGCAAAATTTGGCCTTAAAAAATCAAACGTAAACCATTTTTCACACAAGAAAGAAAGTCTTAAACCAGTGCTAAACCCAACTTTAATACATCCAGCTGGTCTTAAACCTATCCTTATGACATTCAAGCGAGCCATAACAAATCCTAACACATCTTTGAAGAGAAAATTAGCCTTAAATAATCTTAATAAATCCAGAACCCATCCTTCAGATGATCAAATCAGCCTTAACTGATCGTAAACACATCTTCGAAGGGAATTAGCATGAACCAATTCTACAACTGATATGCCAAGAGAAAACTACCTTAAAGAAAACCTAAATCATCTTTAACATAAGACAATACCTTGCCAATGCATTTCTTTCGAAGGAACTCACGGCTTTCCCAGGCAAATGGATCATCTTGGCCTCCACGCCGTGCCTGAAAATAACATCACAAAGAAGTATTGCCACAATGTGGGAAAAGATCAGATTAAATTCTTAATATTCTTAATTGTAAATCAGAGTGGATGCTTCTATCTTCTTAATTGTGGATAATCTTGGATAGTTCTTATCTACTGAATTTTTCTGATTGGATGTTTTCAACTTTCACTGTAGATCAGATTGGATACTTTTAATTTCTTGATCATGGATCATATCACGTGATAGCACATTCTTAACTGCAGATAAGATTGGATGCTTTGTCACCTTATCGCATAGATATAGTATGCATATCATTAGCAAATGAGCCGTTTGAGAAACAGAATCAAAGAAGTTTTTTCTTAAGGCAGGCTTCATTATATTTTTAATCTCAATTACATTCGAGAACAAACTAGATTTCAAACTCCAAAACTCGAGGCTAAAGTTCACAGCTAAATTATTCAATCTAAACCTAAAAAGATAGCTAAAAGTTTCAATCTAAAGCTAAACATTAGCTAGAGTGTTTGATCTAGAGCTATAATATAGTCCAATGGTCAATATAAAAAAGAAAGTATTGAATCCAAAACTACTTACAAAGACAAACAGAGAATATCTTGAACGAGATGAGAATGGGAAAAAAATTATAATTGAGAGGGGAATTTACCAATCTGGGAGAAATGAGAGAAGAAAGAGTAATCGTTTTCTCAGGAGGAGCTCCACTTTGAACGCTTCCCATGATGAGAAGAGAATCTCCAGAAGGAACAGATTTCACAGTACCCCTCAGCCATTGCGTAGCCATTTCTTTCTTCTCCTTGCTTCTTCCGGCTTCAGAATGATCTGAGGCTTGAGCTGAATTAATGGGGAGAGAGAGAGAGAGAGAGTGTGTGTGTGTGTGTGTGTGTGTGTGTGTGTGTGTGTACAGTGTGTGTGTGAGAGAGAGATAGAGAGAGAAAGAGAGAGAATCATTTAACTAAGCCACGTACTTTTGTCCGGACGGTGTGAATCCGTCCCCTGGCCGGACACGCGTCCAAAACTCTCTCTCTCTCTCTCTCTCTCTTTCGTGGTGTAGTAGATAGATAGCATTAATTCCATCTTGGGATTGTAATTTTCATTGGATTGCTTTGAAGTTTGCCTAGAACATGAGAAGTGTGTATGTGTGTGTGTCCAGTGTCCACCCATGTACCAATGTCCCAGTCATAGATGTCTCGTGACCTATACATATATATGACTCAGACAAGTGGAGGGGACAATATCATGTCATGTTTCAATCTAGATTTCGAGAGCTCGCATAGTAGTCTTGAGCTATCTAACAATCTGTCAAGGACACCTAAGCCTTCATCATGAGCTACTACAAGTCGGTCAGTGAGGGGGACAATACCGTGGGATGCTAGGGTTAAGGATATCGAGAAGACGCATGTGGTTTTTGAAGATACTATATTGGGATGCAGAGACAACATTTCTCGTGATGCGTACAACTAAATTGCATGGAGAAGGTAGCATCAGTAATGCTATGATCGGAGTTAGAGAGGTATGAAATCAATTATAAACTTTTGTTTGGGGAAAATAAAAGTATCCTCCACTAAAATGCCTAAACTAGTTGTCGAGTCCTTAAACTTGAATGAATGTTGGAAATATTTCAAGTGCTAGTATAGATTACTATTTTTCCCATGGGACACAACCCCCCTACTTGCTTATAATTGTTTACCAAAAATTGTGAGATTACGTGGTGATTCGACTATGTTATGAGCTCTCTTCATTGTGCAAAAAAGGTTATGCATGGAAGAGAAATGGGATGAAATCAGTTAATTTAAAACCCAAACTTGCAACCAAGATGGGATAGTGGTGACACTTTTTACATGTTGTTTAAGGCTTGATATTAAGTGGTAGTTGGTATGATATTGCATTCATTATGAAACAAAAAAGCAGTCATACTTTCTAGCAATAGCAATAAACAATGATCATACACCTTCATATTCAAAAACATGTTATTTCTTTCGCGTGTGAGTTAAATGGGAACAACATTGTCACCACATCTATTTAGCTTAGCACAACAATTCAAATAATGAAATATCATAGACCAATCAGAGACGAAGCAACCAATAAAAAGAATGTATGATTTGATCATGTATACTTGAGTCGTCTGTCCTATTGTACAATGCTTAGATGTTGCCAATTGTTGGCCATTTCTTTAGTGAGACCATAGATGCAGGTGATTCCATCCCCAACTTAAGGTACAATATTGACATAAACAATCTTTGCTTCTATAACATATACATCAATTTGCTTACAAACAATATTGCTACATTCACTAGTCAATAGTTTATTGTTTATCCACCCAAATATCTTACTAATGGAACAAAAGAATATTTCAATAATGTCCTATCCATTTAAAAAATCTTGTTTGAAGCTAGCAAATTGTTGTTTTAATGTAGGACATAGGTGATTATTTCTCATTTGACATTATTTCGGGGATTGAAACCCAATGTTCTTACAATATCCTTAAATGGTTTCGGTCAAGTCTAGAATGTGATATGAAAATGGCTTTCGTGTTAATTATACTATGTGTATCCCAAAACCAGATAGCATTTGACATGTGATTGTGAATTTTTTTCGACCACATTGAACTCTTGTTAAACAACTCCTGAAAAGCAATTTAGATATATTCTGTAAATCAAACATCATGAACATTGAGGATGACCCATGATATAATGTAGTATTAGCAGTATGGTACACATGGATTTTATGTGCTACAGGGCATTGTCAAAGTATTGTTGCACACATCAAATAAAGCTCTTTCTATGTCCCACCAATTTGGTCAAGCCTACCTGTTAAAATAATTTGACGTATGTATACACACATTAAATTGTGCTTCCAAAGCTCTTGCTTTGCAAACTTTTAAGTTCAAGTGCTCAAGCATTTAGAAATGAATTTCATTTCATGCACATTACAAAAATCCTTCATACTTTGGCATGAAATTGTGCAAAAAGACAGACTGCTATAAAAAAATATGGCGTTGGAAATTAATTATCACGACTAACAGTTAAAAGTGATGCCAAGAATGCAATAAAAAAAGTGAGATGATCATGCAAGCCCTATATACTACTATCACAAGTTTTTATAGCAAAGTAATCAAACTTGCATCCAATATAGCTTATATGCATTGGGTTTCATAAATGGTATAACACATGCATTGCAGCTATAGTTGTTTTTACAGCCTAATGGTGGATACTATAATAATTGGCAATTATCATTCTTAAACTTCAATTGCATACATCAATGAATGTGATTTTTGATATCTTAAACATGTTCATTCACTAACAACATCTTCACCATGAAAATTTTATGATCCATGAACATCCTATCATGCATGTCTTGATGACTCTGATTACTCTTATTTCATACATGCATGCTAATGTGCCAACATGTCTCTATTATGAACACATTATAATTTATCGACCCAATTGTCTCAACAATATTTTACCCTAAAGCCTAAACCCCACCGCACCCATACCACAATGTTCACACACTTTGATGGAATTGATTCAGTATGTTTCCAATACTGGCCTAAGGTAATGTGTGGAACCATAATATTTGGATTAATCCCTCAAACTATTGCACCTCTCCAAAAACAACAGCTTTACAAAATCATTCTTCGCAACTAAAGAAATAAAACAATAGTGCTGCCTTCCTAGGGGCAAAGCTGAATGGCGTCCTTTGATTTTAATCTAAATAGCTTTAGTTAATAAAAGCCATTAATGTACATGTGTCCAAAATCCATTTTCGCATTGCAGCGAGCCTTCTACCACTTGGTAGTTTTATCATTTTATTAGGTAGAGAATCAATGTTATCAGTTGATCATTAAATATTACAGATTGTCTTAACAGAATGCCACAAGCAAAATTTATAGCTTAACAAACATCCTTTGTCCATGTCAAGACAAAATATTGCTATACAGTTGACGTTTGCAAGCACATAGCTGATCATAATATATGAAAAGAAAATAAGCATATACTATATCTAATCAAAACCCAACCTTGTTAAGCATTGGTTAAATCATGTGTCCACCATGGAATTACCCTTTCTAGGATAGCACCACCAATAGCATTGTTTCTGGAAAAAAGAAAATCCATGGAACCAAAACCAAGAAATGCTTGAAATCGATATTATGGTGGGAAGTTACAAAAACAAATATTCAATAGAGAATTTCCACGATAATTCCATCAAAGGACGTGTCGACTATGATTAAAACAGTTGAATCTTGACAACGCAATTTATTTAACAAGATTTACTTTTTTGTGTTTCTATTGCATTTGATAAATATGTGTACGAAAGATGAAATTGACTTACAAGATCCAATACTACAATACAACATTCAAATTAAAAAAGCAAAAAGAAAATAGTCATAAGACCAATACAGACAAGTATAGAAAAAAATGGAGAAAATCTTATGCCTTTCAATAAGAAAATACTATGCAGAAAAAAGAAAACAAAACGAGCTAAAGGGAATTTTCCTTCCTTTTTTTTCATGAGATTCAATCCTTCATACAGCTCTAACACAAGGATGTAAAGTTTTCACCCTTCATACAACAACATTTTGCTAGGGAACTCAGCAAAATGGCCAAATAACTTCTGCAGTTATAATTGGTTTCAAATTAAGATGCAACATAGGATTGACATAGTTTTACTGGGCAATCAACATGAACAAATGCTATTTATGTACTATCCATATAAAATACTTGTGACAAGGAACAAAGTTTGAGGAAAAGTATTACCAAAAGAAAGAAGATATAGAGTTTCTACCTTTTTAGAAGAACTTCTGAATGTCAATGGCTTGGGAGAAACATGAACACATCCACCTGTCCTCTTCTCATTTGCTGCTCTTTCAAAAACAGCAGTGAATCCTACGCCGCATGATGGATCATTTACGTCCCAGTCCCCGAATTTTGGGACCAAGGAACCCTCTTTGAACTAAACAAAATCACAAAGTATTTTATATAGTACACATCTTTATAAGTGAACAACAAAGCACCATGATTTCTGTTCATTATTTTTGACATACTTGACCCTTTTCACTAGTACTCGTCCTCCGTATGCTATCGCTCTCACTATATCTTCTCTCTCTTTTGTTTTCTATTTGTATTTTTCTGCCCAATCTCCCTGTAGACAACTGTGGAGATAACCAATCACCTCTGTTGCAATCTAGTGATGCTCTCCTTGAAGAATTTGGAGTTCGAACATCCACACAAGGAGAATTTTTTGTGTTTTCCCTTGTATTAATAGTATCCATTTTCAAATGCAAACCTAATAACCTTGTTGGGCTCCTATATAATACCTGAAAAACCTTGAAGATCTCACGCTTTATGCAAAAAATATATGGATTCTCTTCAGGTTATTCTGAAACATATTCATTAAAGGAATACCGCTGATCCAATCCTTTACATCATCTTCTGCATTGCAAACCAAAGAGAATTACAAACTTCTATCAAGTAAATGCATAAGGACAGTGCAATAACGCATATGCATATATACAAGTCATGCCAAGTTTAAGCAAGAGGATTTACAGTTTCCATTATCAGATCAACCTATAATTGCTGAAGATTCCAAAAACATCTGGCAGACTTATTGGACCACTGTATTCATACCCTCACCTCAGTCTTTACTTTAAATCAAGGAAGGCAAGGAACTGAGATTCTGACCAAGTGATACCATCTTTATGATGGTTTACATATCTATATATCTGTCTATCTATATATATTTACACACACACACACACACTACATTTGTGAAGGATGGGATGCTTTTGAAGTCACTTAGAGCCAGCCACAAGATCTTACAAGCATTGTCACGAGAACTCTTCGATCTCGTATTTTTCGTCAACCTTGACAGACAGGTTGGATCTCTGGCTAGTAGCTATATGAGAGGAAAAGGGAACACTACCTCACCACTCTAGGTGGCCTGCTGTCTACTAGGATCATCGTATGAACTCTTCAATATTGCAGCCATCAACCCCAACAGACAGGTTGGTTCTCTGGCTAGTAGCTAAAGCAAACACCCCCCCACCCCTTTATGTCTTCTCATTAGACATTTAAAAGAATCAACATCATTATTATAGTTGATGTATCATTCATTATCTTTAATAAAAGGCCAAATAAACATGTGGCATTTCCTCTTAAGACAAATTCAGCTTTTCACATGAATCCATTAATGAGATGGTGAAAGATCTTGATTATTCTTCTCAGAGATAAAAAATGACCTATGGAGTTGATACCTGCCTTTTGATAGAGAAAGGAGCATGTTCACATAATGCATAGAGTTGAATAAGCGAGTCCTGAATTTCAAGAGTTTTATTAATTAGTGTTTCAATTGAGAGTGCACACTGTGCCTGAGAGACACGATGATATATATGCATCTGCAGGGGGAGGGCAACATGACCCACAGATTGACACTGAGATGATATATGATCCTCCATTCAAACAATCTCTGTCATTGTGTAGACCCTAGGGATATATATGGTGAGGTTGACAATGTGAGAGAAAAGTAAGTTTTGGATGGAGGGCATTGAAAGAGAATGACAGAGTCAGACTTGCAAACTTGTTCCAAGCAAAACATGCATAGCCGATGAGTCTCTTCACTGGTGCCCCAATGTGAAATCTCATATCAAAGGGAATTTGAGCAAAGTCATCTGAAGCAATGGTGTGCATTGTAAACCAGGGGAGTGAGAGGAAACTAAGAAGACACCTTCATCTGGATCAAATAATGTGCAGCTATGGCAGAGTCCAGTATAATACAAGATTACAACATTCCTGGCTTCTTTTAAGATAAGATCTATGACTCCAGACTAGTGATAATTACATATGTTCGTGTACGTGTATCTGTTCTTACTAGATATCCATTAGGCCATAAGAAGAGCATCTTGTATAAGTAGAACAACAAACCTATTTATGAGCAAAGACGCTATTGAATAACCCCAAAATATAGGCAGCCCTTGTATAAGTAGAACACTATTAAATACTGTATGGGACTACTAAATTTGAAGAGTTCACCTAGATGTAGGGCAATATGAATAGCTTCTTACAAGCATTCTTTTCAGTTGGAAAGACAATCCTTTTCAGTGATTGCAAGGACTAACCAAATACTGGAAAAGACAAATGACCAAATAAAATATGCATTATCTATACATGAATTACAGAATATCATATGCCTTAACTAGAATATGAATGACCCAATGTGGAATAGTTAAACATGCATCACTCCTTACAAGGGTTTGCTTAAGCTGGAAAGCCAATGAGGCAATAAAATATGCATCATCTATACATGAATTACCGAATATCATATGCATTAGCTAAAAATATGAATGACCCAACATGGAATAGTTAAACATGCATCGATCCTTACAAGGATTTGTTTCAGCTGGAAAGACATCATTTCAGTGATGGGAAAGACTAACTAAAAACTGAAAATAAGGAATTTGATGAGGAAAGTGTACCTGAACCAGCACTAAACTTTTCTTCTTGTTTTCACTTACAAATTCATGAAGCCTACTTATATTCCACAGTCAACATAAGAGAGTAAAAACATAATGAAATACCTGGCAAAAAAGAAGAAGATCCAACTGTAAAGCCCTACTTTGGTTGATGATGGATCACATGTATTTTCAATACTCTCAACACCCCCCCCCCCCCCCCCTCACCCCACCATGTGAGAGGAAGGTACTTTATTGACCTAATCCATAGCTCTGTGAGCACAAGGGCCTTTATTCTAATCATCCTGACTAAAACCCTGGATCTCTATCTCTCTCTGGCTAATTCATAATTACATAATTACATATGTACATACCCGCGTATGGTTTTCTTCATTATTATTGGGCTGCGAGCAAGGTATTATAATTTAAGCTTCACATGAGCTACCAACATACTACCAACCTATCCCCTTGCATCCACATGCTAATGTCTAGAGTCTAGACACCCAACTTTGATAGAAAACACCCACGACTATCCTCATACTCTTCTTCTTCATGACCCACAATTCATCCTTAGGAACTTAGTTCTTAAGTTTCTATTTGTCGCTACACGTCACAACCCTTGACCCTTGTGCTCTATCTATCATTTGGGAGTCGTTAAACCCCCTCAATCCTTTATGTTTTATCTACCGGGACACTCTTGTCAATATTTGTGTACATTATCTCTGTCCATGCACTTAGTACCCACCATCGCACACCCACCATCGATCCATATGTACTATTTGTGGAGACACACCAATCATCAATCCCATATGTTTTGCCTCCTAAGACACATGTGTTCTAATTTTTTTGTAAACTTGCATGTATCTCTACCCATGTCCTTGTAAATTCTCAATCTTAATCCTTAAGTTCTATCTTTTGTCGATCCAAATATTTTGGTTAATGAAGCACACCTCTCATGTACACCTTTATCCATACCATGTATGCACTTTGTTTATTTAAGGACATGCATCCTAATGCTCTACATATAAACATATATCTATTCATGCATTCGTTTCTGCCATGTTTGGATCCTCGTTTTTTATCTACTAGCACTCGTCAAACCTAAATATGTGTATGGTCTATCTACTTAGAACACTTCTCTATATTTGTCTTAGTTCGTGTATTTGTTGATCCTATGTACTTATCTTTATGTTCTATATATTGACACGTAGTAGATTTCAATACTTTACATTCTGTACCCATTATATCTTAACCATTCTATTCTATCCATTAAAACTTGCCTCTCATCATTTGTGATGTGTACTTTGTATATGCACATATTGGTGCAAGATCATGATCTTTATGTTCTATTAATTGACTCATTGCCCTTCAATTCTATTGTTATATTGTTTGCAAGGACATGTAATGTACCTCCATCATTGTTCTCATTACACCTATCAATGGACGTGTTGGGTAAATAAACTATAGTTATTGTGCTTATATTGCCATAATTATTGTAAACAACAACGTTATCTTTTTCATTCATAGATTTGTGGAAAACATGTCAATGACATTATGGAGCAAAAGCAAATAAGTGTGGCAAACCAAACTCTATAAAAGGTTTTATAATGTCAACAAGTAGGAGTCGGCAACCTAGCCATTTAACCATTAAACGATTTCACAGTTTGGCAATTCAGTTAGGCTCAATTCATGAATGGGTTTTCTTAACCGATTCGAGTTGGTTCGGTTCGGCTTGAGCCCTACCTAGTTTCCTCAAACCAGTTAAGTCATTTACAATTTTTATTATTATCTCTTGGCCATCCCCAATGTTGCCTAAACCAGTTTGGGCTTAATTGGTTTAGGCTCCATTTGAATTCAAGTTTGAAATCTTCAAAATCGGTTAAGCCTCCAAAACCAAACAATTGTCGATTCCTAGCCACAAGGTTTATCACATGGTCATGCTTTGAACCCATGACATTAATGTTGCCCAAAAGAGAAACTTTACCGTCATATGTATAAACTTGAAATGTGCTTTAGCACTAGGTGGCCTTGTTTCTTTTTTGAGAAGCTTCACGCTTGCTCCCATAAATGTGTTATTGTTGAGAAGTTAAAACCTTAGAGCTCTTTAAAAACAAATTATGACTTTCCATATCCAAAAGCAAGTATGTACCTATATATACATATGCATATATTATGTATGTTTGTATAGATATTTGTTCATATGCATACACATGTGTATGTAGCTTATGAATGTAGTGCTTGTGAATTGTGATGCCTTGTTGTTGCAACAAATGTTTCTTGGTTGTTAATACCCTCCAACATCTTCCATTACCCTATAACATCTTCCCTCTACATTTCCTCATGCTATTACTGGACTATTCTAGTTATGTTTGAACAATCATGTTATTTATTTTCTTCTCCCTCTCCCTCTCCCTCTCTCTCTCTCTCTCTCTCTCTCTCTCTCTCTCTCCTGGTTACCAGTGACCACATCACACCATGTTGGCATGTCATGTATCTCTCTCTATTGACTTTGGATAGTTGATTGAGAAGATGTTTGGCTAATGGATACAAAAAAGTGGAGGTGGAGGCATTGATTGGGTCGGTGACACACAGAAGTGAAAATGTTTAAAAGGGTTGGTGAGATAGAGATTGAGGTAAATATGCAAAGAAAAAAATATGCAGTGCCAACCATGCAATACTTTAGGTAGTTGGGGACACCAAATTTCTTAACTCTCCTATTGATTTGGCACCTAGTTTATGCCTTTGCCCACATACATACTTGTAGGCCTTTGACTATTAGTTGTAACATTAGATTGCATCACCTTTGCTTGAATGATTTATACTAAGACATTTTACTCTCTGTGTTGTGTTTAGGGTTAATAGTTATGGTTTTCACTCTATGTGGTATGGATCAAATGTCAAAATTAGTTTATGGTAAGACATGTTATTGGAGTGGATTCTTAATGTGTATGATCTTCAACAATAATCGTGAAGAGTTGTTTTGAGACTACAAACCTTAGTGTTGCCAAAAACAAGCATTATTACTACACCATCACATTATTTATATATTTTACTAGGATGATGTAACCTAGTGAATGTAGGCACAGTTTATAGGGACATTTAAAGTCCCCTTTATGGTGTATTGTGCAACCATTTCACATTGTGCCAACATATATTTTGTAGTTTGCATGCTTGTATATGTTTTACATGTGCAAGTTATTCACCTTGCATTGAATTAAAAATTATTAATTTATCAGTCCTGACAATGTACTATGTATATTGCTTTAATAAGTTCCTCAACAACTTATTCATACATACATGCATCATGATTGTTTTGTGTTGTCTTGACATAGAGAGAACCGAGCCAATTCATGTTTGACATTAGCTATGTAGGATTTCTCTCCACATTTTAACAAAAAATTTACAACATCACTTACACGAGAATGCTTAGGCTGATTGAGTTTGTCGACTGATTGTGGACCTTCTTTCTAAGTGTTCTAAGAGATAGATATCATAAAAGTGATGTCCAACATGACCACTATTATAGAAGAAAAAGATAAGGCAAATATATTGATATAATGGCATCACAATATGTGTGTAGCTAGTTTGATTACTGTAAGAACAATATTGATTGATTGATTGATTGCTTGTAGTTAGTTTAATGGTTCAACGAGCCAACATTTTACAACTTGCATTCATGGTGTTTTCATGTCCTATTCCCTTGACTTCAAGAAAGCATTAGGGAATTACACTCTATGAAATATAATTGCATATACATATGAAGTTACATAACGCTTATATGGTTTCTTCCACTTTAGCCTTATTTCAAGTATTGAGGATATTCTCTTATGAATCAATAACTCATATTGAATTTTAATTTGTAGTGAATTTGGCCCATCTGTCTTCAGAATTACTTTCCAATTTCCAGCTTCATTGCCATGTCTAATATTCTAAATTATTCAAGTTTCCTTGATAACATTATATTAGGCTTCCATTGCTCAAGACTTAAAACCACAGACTTGGAGGTTGTACAATACAATCTTGACCAACTCCCACCATTAGGTTCACATACAAGGTCAATCTCCTTCTTTCTATATATATTAGAGCCAACATACTCATGCATCCTTGCTTGATTAATGTCATATTTCCATCATACCATGTTATATTGTGTCTAGTTTTGATCAACACCAAGGGATCCAATCCCAACTATTTTGCTCACCCAACTGTGCTCAAGTGCTCCTTTTCATGATGTTTAACATTCATTCAAAATTTGTTGGGTGAGCTCACAATAAGTGGAATACAAAACTTAACCCAACATCGTAGAGACCTTCCAATGCTACATTGTTTTCCTGCAAAATTGAATTGATGTTTGGGAATCCCAAATATCGTTCTTAATTCAAAAGCCCTTCCTCATACTTCATAATTTCCCTATGAGGATGGTGATCTCAATTAGTTCTCTTCAATGGTTTCCCCTTGAATTGAAACTTAAGCGCAAGGTTTTGGATTTGCAAAGCTACTTGATGGCAGTCTTGTTGACCAATTATGGTATGTCAATGTGCACATGTCCTCTCATCTTTGAGTCCATGTATCTTTGGAGTATATAGATAATCTTACTTACCCTTGAATTTCCCATTACTCCCTTTCATTTTAGTCCTCCCTATGAATGATGTAAAGGAAGTGGTTAAATTGGAAAAGTTTCCACGTGTTTAATGCATATTCTTCTTGTTTTAGACTCACTGGCAAGACTAAGATTCATCATTGGATGTGAAAAATGTAGGCCACACCAAACTTTTTCTTTTAGCTCAAATGCTTTTGAGATGGGAAAAAATTATCTAAGGTAAACAAGGAAGAAAAGTGCACAAAGCAGTACTTGAACAAAAGTCATTTCTAACTAACCACTTGGGGGTGGACAAATGCATGTTTTTTTTCGAATCTTTTGCTCACATGGTTGTCTTATCCTTGATGACAAGTATTGTCGTCCCTGAACTCCCCTAGCTTCACACAAACACAAACACATTCAAGGTGACTCTAATCTATTAAGCTGAATGAAAGGAGACAACAATTATGAACAAGATCTAAACATGGGTGATTCAATATCAATATGTAGAGGATGACATGCAATGAGTTAAATGTGTGTAAAGATTAAGGCCAAACACATTAATTAGTAGATCATTGCACTTGGGAATAGGATAAATTAGTAGCACAAAGGTATTGCATCTAAAATGAACAAATAAGTGTACAAGAAACATATCCAATGCTAACATAGTTATTCAATGAAGCAATTGAATTATAACACGCGTCTATCTATAACGAAATCGAAACCCAATATTTGCTATCTTTTGCCACTCAACAACATACATATATTTTTGGAAAAACTTTGAAATGCTTGTATGTTTTTATTTATTCACAAATACCCTAGTTTTTGCTCTTAATCAACCATCTTATATATGTTGTTTGTGCAAATATCTAGTCATGCCACTTTTCTTAATTAACATGTGCTATTTGTGCCTTCACATGGTCAATTCATCCCATTTCTCACTCTATCAAGGGTCAACACAGGGCTTTCACAACAATTACAAAAACTTTAAGGGCATCTATGGAAGTAAACCAAAACTCGTTGTATAAATGGAAGTGTATTCTAAAGTTGTAGGTGACCATGCACGTTCAATTTTCCAAATTCGTTTGGAAAAGCTTTTCAAGCAATTGAACATTATCATGACATCTTTAAGTACTTGTGTATCAATTTTATTTCAATGATCATGAAATAAGAGAATAACATGTATGTATATGATGGAATTTATGCAACTTTGTATCTTGTCATTACCCCTTTATATGCAACTGTCAAAGTGCTCCACCACCAAAATATGCAGAATGTGACACACACTTTTGGTAGTAGTGGAAATGATAGACAATGAATTAAAGCTTTTATGAAAGTAAATAGGACATGATCTCTTTGTATCATGCAATTATAGTTGCATTATAAGAGTTCAACACATTACTTGTGCATGTACACATAATGGAAACACAAGACACTTCTGGCTTGATATGAATGACATCATGTGTTGTCCTCATGGGCTTACTATACACAATAGAGTGTATCATAACAAGCTACATCCATCCAAGTGCTCCATGACTATGACTCCATGCAATCGAGTTCATATAAATGAATATTAATATCCTTGTACAACTATCTTAATGCAATTATAATTTTTTATGTTCTATAATGTTTGTTTTAAATGTGTTTATCCACATTCATTTTATTTTATGTTTCGATTAAGTGCATGCGCACACACAAACTCTCTCTATTTTGTGCATATGTACTTGAAAACTTTATGTGCGAGCTTCTACAGCCATTCTTAATTGCTAAATGTCGGCTTACACTTGAGAGAATAACTATGCCCATACTACTTGTGCCGAATTAACATGTACATTATTTATGGACCCTTTTGTCCCTTTATATCTAGTACTTCTATGCCAATGTCATCAAATGCAATGTTTTTTTAATAGGTTGGTAGTTGCATCCACCATGAACAAAACTGTAAAATTCATTAAACCAATCAAACTATAAATGGCATGTTTCTTGATATGACTTGTCAATTCTTGTCGTTCATGATCATGAAGGAAGTGGTCCATTTGGATATGAAGAAGACTACAGATGAAGTACTATTTTGTTAGCATTGCTTTTTGAAGGGCAATGTTACCACTACCACCATTAGGTTCTGGAAATAATAATGAATATGAGAAAGCCATTGTTTTTGCGCATGATCTAAAATTAAAATTAGGAAAAAAATGCTAATGTAAATGCAATATCAAAACTAGTACCCTAGACTCAACCACAATCTTAGCGGTGTAAATCACAATCACATTGTCATGTTCCTAGACTCTTTAACCTCATGATGTATAAAAGAACTGCTTCAAAATTACATTATAAGATGACTTGCAAATTGAAGGTAAGATCATGGATGTTGATAACTTTAAACTTGATTTCAAGCTCTCAAGAAATAAAGTGAGACATTCAACCCATGTATGCTTATACTCTCAAAATCAAATTACAAATAACGTGAGATAATGGATGTAGATGTATCAAAATCGTTTTGGAGCACGACAAAAAATCCATATTCAAAATGACATTCCCATGCTATGAATTGTAATTTTGTATGGTAAATTTGAGCAACACAATATGATATTATAGAAACTTTCATGCATAAATGGAGGGCCCTAACTGCCAAGGCTTGGTTTCTTAGTTTCACGTAGGGTCTCTCTATTCACCAAGGTCATTCAAGAATGCTAATAAGCTTCACCATCCCACAAAAACACCATGGCTTCATTTCAAGTAAGACTTCAACTTGTGAAGAATAGTGAAGCTATACAGTGAAGAAGTATGGGGTTACCTTAATTTCAAAAGGAAGATATTGTACCCTTGAAGCTACAGTGAAGTGGGGATCCTAATGACATTGCAAATGAGATACATACATGCGTCTTTTAACTAGATGTACTTCCTCTATTGTGTTTAATAACGCATAAAAACACCTCACAACATTAATTGGCAATGCAAAAGAGAATTATAGAACATTATTTGATAGGCAACACCAATGTTTATCTCAACAAAAACAAAAGTTTAGCCGAATGGGATAAATTTATTTTACTTTACAAGGAGCAAGAACAAGAGTGGATGTCATTAAAGGGTTGGTGAAGCTTGCATGAAAAAACCAAGTTGAGAGTGAATCTAATCAAGGGGTTAATTTCACATTGGGCCAAGAGAGTATATGCACAAGGTGTGCTTTATGTGGTACGCAATAGCAATGATGTTAACATCGAGAGGGGATATCAAAGTATCTATGTGGAACATATTGTATAGTGATTGATGATCATGATGGTGTTTAGAACAATCCTAAGTGAATCCCAAAGATCATGATGTTTGCCTAGATCAATCGAGAAGCCAAAAGTAACATCAAGCCATGTAAGTTGTCATCATGTCACATGGGGGGGGGGGGGGGGGGGGTACTTGTGAGTTGTGACGCGAAGGAGAAAGGAGAAGCGTGGATGGAGGGTAACAATCCATCGAGAAACGAGGCATGGTGCTTGTAAGCAAGATATGATCATGTTGTCGCATGGGGTAGTTGTGACATAAGGTGTCATCATGTCATTGTAAGAAATGGGGTGGGGGATGACATGGCAAGTTGAGGTGATGGCATGGCAAGTGGAAGTGGTGACATGGAAAGTGGAGGTGATGACATGGCAAGTGGGGGGGGGGGGGGCGTGGTGACATGGAAAGTGGAGGTAATGACATGGCAAGTAGAGGTGATGACATGGCAACTTGAGGTGAGAGAGGCTTGGTGGGTGGGTGGGGGGTGGGGTCAGAAGAAGCCAAAGCCAAGAAAGCAAAATGTATGGTGCGCTATTGAGAGACAAAGGGGGGTTAATACATAAATACTAATTAGAAAAGAATTCGTTAAGAAAACAATTGAAGCGTTATGTGATGATGATTCTTTAGGAGATGTTCTTGCACTGGGAGGAGGGTCTGGTAGCACGCGTTCCTCCGCTGTGTGGACAAGGTGAGTCTATGGGGGGCATCATACAATTATACTGGATGCACACGGCTGTAGTGGCCGTGCCCAAGCCCGGGCCTGGCCACGGCCACGGCCCACCGGGAGTGGAGAACGGCACCGGGAACCGAGTCAAGAAGTTGTGCTGTAGGAAGAGCGTATGCATTGAGCCCCCGAGCACTTGGTCCACGAACTCTTGCGGCACCGCCCCGGTGAGCCGGTTATTGTTTAGGTATAGGTCCCGCACGAACGCGAGAAACGGCGGGATCGGGCCCCACAACTCGTTGAAAGCAAGATCGACGGTTGGGATTGTCACGAGGCCCCCCGGGACCAACGGCCCCGAGAGCGAGTTCCGCCTCAGAGACATCGAGGCGAGAGTGGACGAGCCCCACAGCTCCCCCGGGATCCCGCCCGTCAGCTCGTTCTCGCTGAGGTCAATGTAGGTCAATGAGGTCAAGGGAGATATGGCCTCAGTCAAGGGTCCGGTCAGCCGGTTCCTTGACAAGTCAAGGTAGGTCACCGACTGCGGGAGGAGCGGGAGCGGGCCTTCTAGAGAATTCCGCCTCATGTCTACATGGTCAAGCTGACTCATTGACCGGAAACTGATCGGTAGCTGCCCGGTCAGGCGGTTGTGTGCCAATCTTAGTGTAACCAGGCTTGTGATCGCCGCCAGTTCTTGGGGAACCCCGCCGCTCAGCCGATTGTAGCCCAAATCTAGCGTCTGGAGGCCGGTCAATTGGCCAAGCTCCACTGGTATGGGCCCCACCAAGAGATTGTGGCCCAACCCTAGGTTTTGCAGGCTTTTGAGGTAGCCGATGGAGGTGGGGATAGGTCCACTGACTTTGCCCGGGGCCAAGGTCAGCTGTACAAGGGCGGTGAGGTGGCCGATCTCCGGAGGCAGATGTCCACGCAAGCCGGCTGAACCCCCGCTCGCAATGCCTAAATTCAGCGCCACTACCCGCTCATGGCCGCCCACCATGTCACACAAGACGCCATCGAAGGAGCAAGGGTCTCTGGCGAAGTCCCATGAAGCAAAGAAAGAGGTGGGGGAGGGCCAAAAGGAGGCCGAATCGGATGATACCGAGGAAGACGAAGAAGAAGGCGAGGAAGTGATGGGGGGGCCAACTACGTCTCGTAGTGACCGGTGGACGGCTTGGAGGGCGAAGAAGTCGGAGGGGGCCAATTGGGCAGAGGCGATAGGTAGGACGAAGAGGAAAATCGATGAAACGAGAGCGACGAACGCGAAGACTTCTTCGGGATTGGGCGGCAAGAGGCGGAGGCGGAGATGGAGATGGAGATGGAGATGGAGATGAAGGTGGAATTGTGGTAGTAGTGGCTTCATGACCAAGCACTCTCTCTCTCTCACACACACATTCACTCACTACTCACTCACTGTAGTAAGGATTTAACTAACTCACTCTTTTTTGACACCTTTTTATGCCTCCATCAGCTCCCCCTACCCCTTCTCACAAATAATTGCTAAGTAATAATATAAATAAAGAATCCTCTTGTTTT
This sequence comes from Azolla caroliniana, assembly GCF_043228905.1. Lineage (NCBI taxonomy): Eukaryota > Viridiplantae > Streptophyta > Polypodiopsida > Salviniales > Salviniaceae > Azolla > Azolla caroliniana. The sequence goes on along the minus strand of NW_028230452.1, from coordinate 1,585,093 downwards.
GCTTTCTTGCATTTTCTAAAACACCTCTCACTTTTTGTGCTTCTTTGTGCCCTTTGGTTGGCCTTATGCCTTCCGCCCCTAATGAAGGTTTCAATATTGTGTTTTTTTGGGGCTGGCCTTCTAGAAAAACTCTTTTTACACATGTCCTTGTTTTAAGAAGACTTGGGGAGGAGAGAGGTCGTGAAAAAACCTCTTCTACATGTTGTAGATGTTCTCTTGGATGCATATCTCGACTTGTAAAACGTCTCGTTTCCTTCATCTTTGCAATGTTGCTCCGAGGACGGCCCTAAAGTGTATTTAAATAAAGCCTTTCCTCAAAGACACTTCGCGTCACGGACATATAATCTCAATCTTTACCGCACTCTCCTTTCCATAAAGTTGGACCAACCTTACCTTGTGATTCCTCATCCACCATGCACCTCCTCGATTGGATAACACCCCCAACCCCCCCTCCACTACTCTCTCTCATACCTTTTTTTCTTCTCTTTTCAACCGAAGTCTAACCTCTCATTGCCTCTCTCTCTCATGGTGTTTGCTCGTTGCCCTTGATGTCAACTTCCTTTCTTTTCAAGTAGATGAAGATTTTGCTTCTTGACACATTTGTGATGTCTTGTAAGACGTAGTTGCTCTGGCATTGCCTAGACTCTATAACCTTGCACATTGCACAGTTAAAAGTATCTCTACTTTGGTGCACCTTTGAAATTCCCAAGGGAATACGTGATGTGTTGTGCTGGCACTTTAACAATTTCAACACAATTGTTTGCAGCCTTTCGGTTATTCCTCTTACAATGTCCTTCATGAACTTCCTACTCCTATAAAAAGAAATTTTTGGGATGTTGATGCATGAGTTTTAGGCACATTCACACACATTTATGCACATACAACTCAAGCATTATCACCATGAAATGTTCCAATAATGCAATCACAAACTCATATAGTTTGTCGGATATGTTTGTGAATCCATGCCACATAGACTTTCTTTAAAACAGAAAATCAATGTTCTTCCCATTATTGCCCAAATTAATCAAATGCATTCTAACAAAAGTTCTAAATGCTAACCCAAACTTATGATAATGTATTTGCGTATGGGGTACATGCGTACTATGAAATGCTTACTTGATGAAAACAACATATGAGCTTTTACAAAATCAACAAAGATTTAAATCACATTGAGCTCATTGTGAATTTTTTTCTTATTGATAAATAATAAGAAATGTATCTATGATTTGTTAATAGATTCTATAGGCCTACTCTACATGATCCATGGCTCTAGAAACTTGTATTCCCCAAATAATCTTCATGTATTGTGTTTGTAGAATATGAACTTCATTTGGTTTTAGTGGTGTTCAATGTAGTCGAGCAAGTGGTTTTAATTTATTCTTAAAATAAATTCAAACCTCTTTCTGCTCGAGGGTTAATTGATTGAAATGGAAATTGAATCAGTGTAACCTCTTCTTGAAATTCAAAGATGATTGCACAAAAGTCTAGCATACAAAAACCTAGGAAAGTAATACTTTATATTGTTAAATCATTGGTCACTATATGCATCTGTCACCTTGTTTCTTCTTAAAAAGCGGTCATCTCTTATTAATGTTAATGAGGGAAAACTAATGTCGACAACCAATGTTGTTCCGTGGATCGGAAAATGTGACAACCTTGAACAAATGAAGGAATCGATTTTCTAAGAATGCTCACGAGAATGTTTACATGCAACTTGGTACGTGAGCTCATTCAAAAAATAAAATAAAAACAACTTATTATTGCAACAGTTGGAGACCCAAAGTATTTGGTGTGGGTGTGATATCTCCTTGATCAAGAGACACAAGCATACTTGATGGGTGATTCAAGAAATTTAGAATCCAATGGTTTAAAAAAGTTGTGAATTAGAGTCCCAAGATATATGTGTTAGATATATCTAATGCAAGACCATGCTAGGTAGCCTAAGCCTTCGAGGTTTGGCATTAGTATTTAGTATGGAGCAATGCACATTTGTGGACATCATTGACGATAGATGTATGAACTCAATGAATATTTGATAGATACAAGGTAAATACAAGCATTTTGAAATTGTAGAGATTCATATTGATAATTGAAATCCACAATTTTTGCTCGATAGCGAGAGATTCATTGTATCCATTAATTCTTTACTTAGATTCAACTTCACAAAGAAGTTTCTTTTGGTTTAGGCTAAAGTGACTTTTGGATTGTAAATCTCTCTCTTTATTCTTAGACACGAGCTCTACGTTTATAATTAATTTGGTTTTGGTGTCATGACTTCATACATCACACTTTCAAGTATAAAAAGTAGTGAAATTTCACATAAATAACCTTTGATTGAGTGATATATGAAAAGAATCAAATAAAATATCAAATCATGCCATTGGTAAAGAAAGAGACATAAAGCAATTCCAAACTTTATTATCTAAAGAACAAAGAAGAGTTAACCGATGTCTTGGCATTGGTTTGTCTCCTTGTCCCTCAATATACCTTTCCAATTCCTAGTCTTCATATGCATATGTTGTAAAATGGCTTCGAAGTAAACTAATGTGCAATTTTGATTTAATACTTTGAGATATAGCCGTGAATTTCTTCCACAACTATTCAATCAAACTTAAAGTAATAATCAACTTGACTTGGGTTTACAATAGAGTTAAATTAAAGTCTCACATCAATATTTCTCCATGCTCATCATCCCATATCACTTTTTTAAATGTTATGTTGTTAAGCAACTATTCTAAAATCGCACCAAACTAGGTTAAATGGATATTGTTTATCATAATGTGCAATTTCAGGCTAGAAGAAACCATTGTGAAATTCGTATATTTTAATCAAACCCCTCAACATGATTGATATCTTTGCTATACAAATCTTGCAAATGTTCCAAAAATGAACAAAATTTACATTGATAATGTAACTAGGTAATGTAAATTGATTGAGGGCTCATTCCCATTGGTTTAGAGTGTTTTCAATAAACAAAATTTGTAAACTATCCAACAAGAAAGATAAAAAATGGATATTGAACCCACATCCAAATGATGTAAACAATCTCTCTGATTTATGGGTTTATGAGAATAAGCCCATCGATCGCCTTTTGTGGGATCCTAGTGAGTGGAAATGACAAATTAGATCAACGCAAGGAATGTTAAGTAAGCAACTCCCATTTTTTCAGTATTCGGTAAAAATGGGTAGAGAAATGCTAAGGAGAGGTATGACTGTTACACCAACAACTTGTAAATTTTGGAGATTTGGTAATGTAACAGATCTTTTTTATTTTTTTCCAAAACAATATTCTTCATTAGTATAAATTCTTCATACACGAGAAAATGATTAGTCTGACAACATCGTAAAAGTTGTGGCCATGATAGGCCAATAAAAAACGGAAAGACTCAAAGTAGAAGACTACAAAGAACGGTGGACACACATACATGACTCTTCTTCCCATCTCATGTGATCATTGGCTAAGACCCAATGTTCCTCCATCTTCTTCCATTCTCGCATGCTGACGCTGATCAGCATACAAATAAACGCTCATCACCATGGCTTCACAATATATTTGACCTTTATCTACCATGGTTGTATGTCTACAAGCATTTCCAACCGGCTTTGCTAAAACTCCATTTCTTCTCATCTGGCCATTCCCTGTAAACAATGTATTCCATGTCAGTGTATTCGATGTCAATGTATTCCATGTCAAGCACTGCCTTTTGCTCATGCCACATTTCACATCATATTTACTAGTGCATTTCCAACAAGTTGGCTTTTTCAAAAAAGCTCTTTCCTCTCAAAATTGAAATGTATCTCCTCGCCCTTGTTTGTGGATGTAATGCACCCACAAGCTTTCAAAATGCCTGCAGAAAACTATGATAATTCAGCATTTGTTGGAGTACCCATCAACTCTGTGATTGAGTTGAACTGATGTACACAATGTTTGGCAGGAAAAAGGGGATGCAGCCAACCAAATGTCCACAGTTGCACTGTAAGCTCTCGCATTCAGAAGCAATTATGATTATCTGTAACATCTTATTACCACATATTCAAATTAAGCCGAAATAGAAATCTTTAAATCACATTCTTCATTCACTAACAAATTGTCTAGCTTCAAATCTCGGTGAAGTACATTTGCTGAATGAATGTATTTTAATCCTCGAAGCAATTGGTATAAATTCTATCACTTCAAGAACATTCTCATGATTCATGTGTGCAAGAATCTTAATTTCCTCAAGCATATGAAAATACTAGTTCTCTACTAAAATCCACTCTCCTCAGACCCTCACTAAACTTTGCTTCTGCCTCCGCCACCATCTTCGCTCATCGTTATATAAACTATAAACAAAAAATGTGCTTCAAATATTTCCACATCAACCATCTCTCCATTTTCCTTGAAATTCCTGCATAGCCAACCAAGAAAAAATTAGTTGTCCCAATCCACTCATGACCTTGACAACATTCTCGTTCGTCCTTTCAAAAAATAAGCAGCTTCCTTTTCCACAACATCCATCTTGGCAATCATTGCTCGTTTTCAACAATTTCCTATACCTACTTATAATATTCTGCTTCACCCCCCACAACGTCTTCGCTCATCCTTATCCCTCAAAAAATTCTTCTTACGTCCACATCAACTATCTCGCCGATTACCGCCAAATTCTAACTCATGATAAGTGTTTCTTCAACCCCCACACCATCTACACTCATCCTTATCGCTCAGAAGAAATTGCTTCTTACATCCACAACAACCATCTCGCCTTCTCTCTAATCGGCACCAAATTTTGGTTTGCCATGTCCTTGATTTCCTTCCATCAAGCATCCTTCCATATAGACCACAAACAAATTAATGTAAAAAAACCCTCACCAACTCATGATAATATGCTTCTTCAACCCCCACACCATCTACACTCCTTATCACTCATAAGAAAATTGCTTCTTACATCCACAACAACCATCTTGCCTTATCGCTAATCGGCACCCAATTTTGGCTTGCCATGTCCTTGATTTTCACCAATAATGTAATAGATTCTTGGTTGAATGCTTATTGGAAATAGTTATGGGCCATGCAAATCCCTAAAAAAGTTGTGTTATTTAAATGGTTGTTCACACATTATGCCATTCCTGTGAAGGCATGGATGCGGGGACATTGCCATGATTTAAAATGTGACAGTTGTGGTTCTCCCATTGAATCGGTTTACCATGATTTATGGATATGTACTATTGCTAGAGTAGTTTGGAAAAGAATGTTATCCTATTTATGGTAGGCAAGTGTACACATGGGGTTTTGTGAGATGGGGAAGATTGGCTAAAGAAATTTTGAACTATGAAAAGGAGTATGGTGATTTTCTTCTCCTCTCCGATGGAAGACATGTATTGGAGGTCTCTAATACTACAACAGTCAGTTGTTTGGAAGAGGATATGGTTTGGTCTACGATATCTTCTCTAGTACTTTGGGTATTGTGGAAGGCTACATGTAAATGTGTATTTCAGAAAGTTAAACAGAATGCGGTTGAGTTAGTCAAAGAGGTATGGTTAATGCTCTTAGATACTTTAAGGGGTCAATATGATGCAATAACTGGTGAGCCTGAGGTTGTGATTTGTAAACAACAATAGTTTCGAGAAATTTGGAAAAATGTTGAGGTCTTCACCTCTTTTGGAGAAAGAATAAAGTGGAGATATGCTCCACCAAGATGGCTTTTTCCACCCCCCTATCTTCGAACAACCCTACATGAGGGCTTTTGATACTTGACATGTTGGTTGATGTGGATATGAGGGTTGTTATATATTTTACGAATTCGTTGTAGCTTTTCGGCATCTTTCCATTAATACCAAGTCGAACCTTCTTAAAAAAAATTATCCAACAAGAAACGAAATTCCCATTGAGGATGTAGCTAGATGTAAGGATTGATTATGTTTATCTTGGGGTATTTTTTAGGAAATACATTGACCATAAATTCTAGTAAAAACATAAGCTATTCAAATGGTTGCATAATGGCCTCATCGTATCGTTGGCATGTGATTACAACATAGATAGGTTGCAATAAAAAATTCAATGGTTTGTTTTCTTTTCAATGGTTGAAATGTATACACATTCCTCATGTACAACTATACATCAAGGTCAAAACCTATGGTCACATCCCCTTTGCCCAAATCCTACATTAGCTAGACAATGTCATTGCAAAAAGTGCTTGAGGATGAACGAGCACCTCTAGCATGCAAGAATGGTTACTTATACACACTTGCTTGCTAGGAACTACCTAGATGCTATTGGCTATGGTATAGTTGTATATGAGCCAATTTGTAGACTAAAATAAGGGGAAAAGATCACTAATGAAGATTATATGAGGATAATGTGAAGCAAGCTATAATGTACATATTGTATGGTTACTGGTACAGTGGGGTGGTTATCATGCACCACACCTACTTCCCCTTTGATAAATTTGTTATGTGTATAAAGATATTATAAGTGTTTAATTTCCTCCTCATAATTCATTCGAGAGCACATTAAGACTCAAATATAATATGGTGTTTAGGGTGATCTCGTGGTTCTTGGTTCATGAATATACCTCATGAAGTGGTATGTATCATATTTGGGTAGAGATTCATGACAAAAGCTAGAAAGATTTGAACCCATATATGTGAAGCATTGTGTATCGTCAAAGAGGAATGTGCATCGTCAAAGAGTAGGAATAAGCATTGTCTTTGTTTTTAAACTTGAAGGACAAAAATTAATTCATGGGTCAAGTTGGTTTCTCTTCCAATGTTGCATTGGATTTCCAACTTTGAGTGAGGAAGTTCGCATGCAACACTACCATTGATGCTTTGAAAGAGATGTTGGTTGATTAGGACACCCTTCCCAATCAGTCCCAATGGAATGTTATGGTAGATAGAAAACATTTGGTTGTAATGTTTTCTTATAGAAGCTCATCAAGTTCGAGAGGTAAGCACAATCTTGATTTTCTACAATTTGGAGCCTTATACTGTCATAGTGGTAGTCATTATGTCCACAAATAATGATGACCATTCATATTTTCATTACACTTGCAAATGATGCTTATACATCCAAAATAAAAGCTTTCGAAGTTTGGCACTTGAAGTTGTGCATTGTTGAAACTTTTCCCTTAAATGTAAATTTTCGATTTCAATCTACCACACACACATTTGACTCTTCTTGTATTTGGACTTCATTTTCTTTCATGCGTATGGAAATTGGCCAAAAATTTCTTTTTAATTTCATCTTGAAGATGATGGAAAATATTTAAAAAACTACCTTACCATATTTTAGAGTAAAGCTACTCATGTGTTATGGGATGTTTAACTTTGATGAAGTTGTAAAATTTACCAAAATTGCCTAAGAGTATTTTAAAGCTACTTATGCTTCAAGGAATGTTTAAATTAGGCCTAGGTCAAACAATCCCAATCCTCTATTGAAGCTAGTACCATTATAACTAAATATTCACTACCATCAAGAAGTGTTTCTCATCGTTCTCATGCGATACACCAACCTCATAAAACCTCTTCACTTTTCTCGATTATTTCCATCATTAGGCACCTAATGCCAACTTGAGTATATAAATACAACATCGTCATCATCTTGCACAAGTGTGCATACATTATCACATACTCAGCCCCATTGACCAAAGAGGTTCAATGGAAGCAATGTGGTATCTCATCCTTACATTATTGTGGTAACTCATCCACATTGCTTTTCATGTTTTTCTATCTCCCTAGAATTAAAGAGATAAAACTAAACATCACAAAGATGGAAGCTAAAAAGTTTAGGTAGAAATAAAAGAGAGGCATAATTTGTTGTGCATTAGTTTAAGTCTTGACACCAAGTTTTTAGCAATTTAAGGTGTGTTAGTCTTTGAATGGTTAGGGGTTATATCGATCCAGCCCTTGGTATTTCTAATATTATCACCTTTTGTCATCGGTAAAAAGGGGGGGGGGGGGGGGGTATAACTCACATGCTTAAAATTGTATAGGAATTTGGAAATTCATATTATTTGAACCCTATACTTGTATCGTGTTGATAGCATAATACCTTACCACTAGGTTGATAAAATGAAGAAAAAGTAAAAACTCTTCCCAATTAATATAGCATTACAAGAAAATATCAGTAAATTTTCACATCCTTTAAATGATTCAGAACCACCATCCATGATCGAAACTTCTCTAATTGTTTTGAGTCATACCCTAATTTTGCTTTAAAATACAACTATACGTAAATCAATTCTAGTTTTTAATATTTATTTGTTAGAGTGAGAATCCAACAACATCATTGGCTTTCAACTATCTATTATATTGTGGTGTGCATGTGTTCCTTTGTGCCACCCTTTTAGCTCACCCTTTTTAGCCAAACCAACCCAAATGGGTTCCGTTGTATCAACTATAAATTGATTAAGAAGTAAGAAGCTAAGTAGACTGGTTTTGATCTCTTATGTGCATTTCACATATTGGTTGAGATGCAGGGTACCAATCCCCCACATCCAAGCATCCGCCTCTTCCGCTTCGTAGGTAGCATCACCCTCGCCACCATCACCGACACTCTTGTTAGTCTTTTGTAATAGTATCTCTTCTATTAGCACCGCCTTAGTTCACTAGTTAGGCCTCCCGATATCCACCACTTCCTCCATCCAAGTCCTTTTTTGGCGATTGCCATCTATACCTCTCTAGCATGTAAGCCCACTACACCCTCACCTTAGACACTCTCACTTTCTCACACCACTTTTATGTCTTGCCCCACCAACTCTTCCCCCTCACCTTAGGTTGCCCACTAACTTCTTGTCCTCAACTTCGTTGCAACTCAACTACGTGTCCGTAGATGTTTACATCCCCATGCCATCTTCACCGAACGCCTCAACAAGACCCTCAAACACGAGATGGCTGCATAAATCAACCATTTTCGAGCACTCTATGGGCGTAACCCTCACCTCGCACTAGAATCATCCATGGATTTCCATTTGAAAGCTACCATCAGTTGCTCCCCCTCCTTCGACAAGCCATTGTTCTTGTTCTTGTTCTTGTTCTTGTGCTTGTCCATGTCATGTTCTTGTTCATGCCCCTCAATCTCTTGTTTCTCGCAGGGGGGAAATGTGGTGTGCATGTGTTCCTTTGTGCCACCCTTTTAGCTCATCCTTTTTAGGATGCATGTACCCAAGTTGACCCACCCTTTTAGCACACCCTTTTTAGCCAAGCCAACCCAAATGGGTTCCGTTGTATCAACCATAAATTGATTAAGAAGTAAGAAGCTAAGTAGACTGGTTTTGATCTCTTATGTGCATTTCTCAATATGCTTTAAATACTTCTAAGTATATTGCGGTTTGACATTGTAAACAGGGGCACCTTTTTCCATAAGTGAAGAAGCTTTTTCCTTTTCTTGTTCACAGCATTTGGGGAACCCTGCATATTGTCATACTGGCCACAGACTGCCAACAAGTTCTCCCATATCTCAAACAACACATCTGAGAGATGAATGTCTACCACATCATAAAGTCGATTACATCGATATTTCCATAATGCCCATAACGTTATTGTGGTCACAGTTTTCCAATTTTGGACAGATTGCACCTGCTTTCGAGGTTGCTAAAAGGGACTAACTAATATCAATCTTCTATTATGTATTGTCATTGCCTCATGAACATCGTTTGCCTCATACAACATCAAGTTGGAATGTAATACTCCCCACATCGCTGATCCCCATGAGAATAGGCAACCTACATTGATTGTTAGGAATAAAGACATGACATTCTTCCATACTTGTTGAGCAAAAGAACAAGACCATATGACATGCTTGGTAGTCTCTTGAGGTTCATGGCAAAAGCCACATTGCCGCAAATTGGGTGCTACATTCCCTTTCAATGAATGACCAATTGGTAGTGCCATATGCACTAATAACCATCGAAAGAGAATAAATTTAGTTGGCCCCTTGAATGATCATATCCATTTCCAGTAGGTTCTCAAATGCAAAGTGGAGACACCCTAATTGGTCCAATGTTTCTAAGCTGCTAGTATCGTTACATTATGAGAGAGCAATAATGATCTTCCAAGTTTTACTGAGTACTGAAAGAAGGGGACCTTTACGATCTTTTCCCCCAAGGAATGTGACCAAAGCCAACCCCCCAGATCCCATGTTAATCGTGCAACAAGATCTTTTGTGTATGACCACATGATATCACACATATGAGCAATTGATGGATAAGGATCAAGGATCCATTTCTTTCCAGTTTTAGCAACCACTCTAACTGGTGCACTTTGCAAGTCCTGTAGATAATTGCAACCAAAGGTATACAATTGCAATCTATAGAGGCTAAACTCAAGAGCCTCAATGGCAATATCGACTTCCATGGACTCTTTCTTGAATATCAACAAATGTAAACATCCTTTACAAAGTTTGATATTGGATCTTAGGAGTATCTTACATCATTGTATAAGAAAAGTTGTAACCTCCTTGGTCGCTAGGTTCAAGTTGTAGCCTTTGGGCATTTTGTTCTTAATACCATTGAAGAAAATCTTTTATAAAAAATAAAAATAAAAAAGTATATTGCGGTTCAATTTTTTAAGAGCACTGCCATCACAAAATGGAAGTTAGTGGTTCATCCAATTGTGTGCAACATCCAAGAAATGGCTAAGTCAAATGTGTCCCATGTTGAAATGTCGTGAATGTCGCTTGACTTGGACACATTGGGGTGACCATTAAGCTTAAAATTGTAGACCCCCTTTCTCTTGTTCGTTGGTGCCAATGTCTTCATGGGCGGTACTACGTAAAGCAAGAGGGTAACAAATCAAGAGCAAACTTGTTTTATAATCAATCAGGTGTAGATTCAACTCATTACGTGAACAATTAATTGTACACTCTAGGACCCTCTTTTGATGCAAGTCGAGATAGTTGTTGTCAAACGTTGATTCCTTCTTGTTTCTTGAAACAAAGACTTCGATATTTTGAATGTCTTGTTAATCTCATTGTTTTAATTACAAACGAAAACACAGAAGGGCATATAATGGAAATAACACAAAGCGCTGAGGGTATTTCTGAGGTTTTTACCATAAAAAAAACAGCGCTCCTTCTTCTTCTCGTGTGCCTCACGAAAATCACCACGGATGGAACTCTATTCGGCCTTACTCTTCGTCTTGCAGGATCTCAGCCTCGCCTTCACCTTCTTCACTCCAGACTTCTTCTTTCGATTCATCCTCGGAACAGGTAAGTGATACCTTTACTATTATCCGACCAAAGCATCATTTTTGCCTCCATAGTTTTCCATAGTAACACGTTTCAATCAGATGATGGTTCGACATCGTCATTATCTCTTATATTATGTGTATTTTGCTTGATCTCTCCACATCGCTCTTTCCTGATACTGTTTATCGTAGGATGATCTATGGAGGGAGACGATTGTCCCCATGGTGATATTTTCCATAGAATGGATCAAAGACCTTTATATCTTCTGCATCTGAATCAAATCCCCATGCTATATGATGGTGATATTGTCCCCAAGATTCAGATGGTAAACATATTGTATATAGTGAGATATACAATATTCCAATGGGAAAGAGTATATACAGTACAAAAAACACATTTGAGCCGAGAAATATGAAAATAGTGACATAGATAGTTGGAAAAACAAGTTTGAGATGTCAACAAAGGTATTAAACAATATTCTGATGGGAGACATGAAAATGACATGCAGTGGGATATACGAGATTGAGATGGGAAAGGAGATGATAAATTACGGAAAAAAAGAAGTTTAAGATAGGAAACATGAGATTGAGATGGGAAATATGAGAGCAAATGACGATGGTGAAATGTAGTCTCCAAGTTTCTTTTAAAGTTGCTTTCTTCTTTTGGTAATTGACAGGATGCAATAATATAAAACATTTTTTCTAATGATTCAAGTGCACACTGTACACAAATCAAAAACAAACTTAAATAAGAAGATATTACTCACTTATCCATCATACTCAAGACATTCCTAAATAGTTATAAATTCCTTGGAGAAGCAAGAGCATCATATAATACATGCACGAACTTCATGCAGTCAAACACAACACCAGAGTTTCTGTACGCATGGCTCACAGAATCTACATTCGCATTTAACTTTGAAGATAACTTCATATATATGAGGTTTAAACGTGAAGCAAACACAAATAACCATTTGTCATCATTCATGTGCAAATGGCAGCATTGCAAATTGAACATAAGCAGTCATCATCTCAAATTGGCATCCAAATCATTAGCATTTCATACTAATCAGTCCACCATTCTAGGGAAACAATACATACAATATTGTATACAAAGGGACTGCAGAATGATATGGAATTTGTATACATTTAAGTATGAGATTTCACAACCATGTCATTGCCATCAAAACAAGCAAAACAACATTTACAAGTATTATCTTCATTATGAATATTTAAAAGCTTCACAAGTCGTGCTGGCACTAAAGGGAAACAATGTCAAACTGTCACCCCATGGCATACAAGTTTTTCATATATGACAGATCTTTCATGAGCTGAAGGATGAAGTGATCCATGTAAAGCAAGTATAACATCGCCTTGTCGCCAATTTTACAAGCCACCAAATCACAACGCTTATCATTTCCCGGGGTTATGTTCTCTTAGGTGAAAAAATCCCTGAAGGATGGGATAGATTAGACAATCTACAGGAGGATCACCACAAACCAACTCCCAACCTTAATGAGCATTTACAATGGAAACAGCTGCCAAAATTGTTTCCATTAGAACAAATTAACTAAATATTCCCTAACCTCATATCAAAATCTTTAACTGTAACATTCGATTGGCCAAGAGACGGTAAGCTTAATTCACCCATCTGCATCTGCAGCCAGAAAATAGAGACACAAATGACTACAAAGTAGCATAAAAGGAATATAAAAAAGAGGACATCTAAACATACCCTTAGGAGTAACAGGAGTGACACATCTCTTAATTCCAAATGGTCCACACAAATACCCACATTATGGAACACTTCCATTAGCAAATCTTGCAAATAATTTCACCAAATATACAATCTAGCACAGTTTGACTGTGTGAGCGGAACGTTATCTGGAAACCATGCTACCATTTTGATGTGGTCTCAACTTTTCCACGAGGTTCTTGTAAAATGACCTTAACTCTTTTACATCTAAATGCTGCAATGAGAAACAAATATAAGGTTCTTGTCAAACAAGATGTAAACTCTCAAATAAGAGAACCTGTCAAACTTGATGTAAAATCCTAATACCTGAATTTGTAAGCAGTATTGTTCCGCTAGGTTTGGTGGACAATGGACTGCAGGAAGCACTTTTGTTGCTTGATGTATCAGAAATTCATTACCACAATGCTCATATATCACCTTTTGAGCAGCTACAATCTCACCAAAAAGAGAAAACTATAGCAACGACGACAATTTCAGATTAAGCAGCCATAAAAAATCAACAGTTCAAAAAGCACTGGACTAGAACAATCTTACTGTATTTGCATCTCGCAGATTGAATGATGGATCTAGAACACTATAAACACAACACTTTGCCGCAAATGTTTCTACCACAAAGGTTCGGAATCCAGGAACCTGGATCAGGGAAATGACGGTCCACATCATACAAGGGAACATTTATCAGCATCCTCAATTCAAATAAACTTCCATACCTTCTCTTCTTCAGCACACTTGCCACACCAATCTTTAATGAGTTGTATAAAAATCTGCACACAGACCTAAGACAGGAAAGCCTATTTTCATAAACCAATCTAAACACGATATAGTGCCATTCATAATCAATGTATACACACTCTGATGCTCATAGCATTATTTACAATTAGCATACCTTCCTGACCAATGCATCTTTATGCTCATATAAGGCAAGCATAATTGACTGGATGATGTCATTGAGAAGATGACTGCTCTCGCTTGAAAGGAATATGGAGGAAAACCCATGCTGCGCAATCATATGCAGAAAAGTGAAAAAAGTACGCTCAAGATCCCGCAATTCCTGTACTTCCTGCACATGAACATAAAGCATTTATGAAATTTCCATAGCTAATCACATATCTTAGCTTGACAAAAAATCCTAAGCTTGAAATCTATTGTCTCTACCGTGTGACATTGAAAAAAGAATCTTCACTGCGCTCCTTATTAGTTGCACCACTTTCCATATCTTAGTGCGCACATGAACATAAAGCATTTATGAAATTTCCATAGCTAATCACATTTCTTAGCTTGACAAGAAATCCTAAGCTCGAATCTATTGTCTCTACAGTGTGACATTGAAAAAAGAATCTTTGCTGCGCTCCTTATTAGCTGCACCACTTTCCATATCTTAGTGTGACAAAAAACATCAAGCTCCAGACCTAATGCATCTACAACACATAGCAATGTCTGTGATTCCCTTCACATCATCTAGAATAACTGAAGGTAGTATATCATAATAGTGCCATGGCAGTTGAGTGTCTGATGCACAAGAACCCAAATGTGGATGTAATAATCTTTTCAGCGGCCATGACTGCCCACAATCACCTATTTCTTCCAGAGTGGTAATTATCTATTCAATATGCACATGGTATTGCACTAATTTCACATTCATCTGGAGGTTCAGAGTGGTAGCAATATATGTAAGTGCTTTTTGTGACAAACTCCAAAAAACAAATATATATTACATCATGTGTCTTCATGCCCACATACCCTATGAGGAAATCTATAATAATGTATCAAAGTGACACATCTGAGAGATTCAAACAATAGATGGAATCTATAATAGCTTATGAGGTCTTACACCATAGTAGCTTTGTAATCTTTGGCAATCATCTTCAAAATATCTCAGAATTCTAGCAAAGAGACATCCCTCAGTAATTGAAATAATAAGGATGAGACAGAAGGAGGCAATTCACTGAGAGGAACTTCTAGAAGATCAAGAAGACTGTAAATGGTATATCCTATGTTGCTACGCTAAATACTGCCCTTACTTTCCTACCCAAAGCCTGTCACTAGGATTAAACCTACAATGAGAAATCTAAAACTATGTAAGTGGCAACAGTGTCAGCGGATACTGAGGTCAGAAGAAACATACACCGGAACTGAAATAAACCTGATTGCATGAATTACTAGAAGATATGAAGCAACTTGCATGCAGAGTAGAGGACCAGCAGTAAAACCACTTATGAGAAATTACAAAAGAAGGGTCCTACCAACGAATAAGCAGCAGTAGACAACATGGAAAATCAAGGCTACATAAATGCACATAACTTTGAAACGTTATTGAAAGGACATAGAATCAAAAGCATGTGCTTCCAAGGTTTCTCATGTATCCTTATAGTTTACCTCTGTATGAGATCCAGGGCCATCTGGAAGAGCTTCCTTAGGTAATATGGATATAATTCGACCAACAACGAAGGGAAACATCTCTTGAACAAGATTTTTAATTTCTGACTTGAATTTTCCCATAAGCTGATTAATCAGAACCAGAAGCTCCACCATTTCCCTTGGCTGCCAAATAATGGACTACAAAATCAGCCACATACTTGCAACCAGAATAAACCAGTTAAATTTGTTCCTAGCATGTATATCAAGCATGATATCAACACATAAAGAAAGCGCCAAGAAACTCCTATATTGAATTGCATCCATTTGACGGAATGTAGAGCCTTTGAAACCACCAGTAAACAACACAAATTTTGCTTTTGCCTATTTTCAAAGAATTTATTTACACTATGCTACCATATAGAATGTGTGGAATATGTTTTGTGTGATTTACAAGTTCCCACATAGCTGAATACAGTATTATTGCAACTAATATTTTTAAGATTGAAGAACGTTTCACATTAAACATTCACAAATTGCATTTTGCCACTTTTGCTCTCCATTTTCTTTCAAGGAAATGTATAATTTTAGTTCTTAATGCAGTATAACGATGACAGGTACAAAAAAACAAGCAAGCAGTCTGCTTCATGACTCACTCCAGGCACATGTCTTCCAGAATTTCTAGGAATCTTCATAGATTATAGAAGGGGATAGATAAATGGAAATGCAAGCACCTCAATATCAAGGAGAAGTTGCTGAAACACAGTTGGTAGAAATGGAAACATAGCACTACCAAGTGTCTCAATCATTCGATGAAGAAAAGACACCACCTGCATTGGCAAACATTAGAATCTCATCAATAGAGACAAACAACATAATAGATCATGCATCCTATGGAAAACCAGAATCACCTTTCCTCGAAGTGGTTTATTTTTTGGAAATATTTGTAAAATGTGGAGGGAAACATCCAATGCCTGTTTATAATACAGCAAATAATTTTAGTAACCAGCAAAGTTGTGTTCTATAGACCTAATTAATTTTTACCTGTTTAAAAAGTACACCAATGGCTGGGCGCATACTCGTTGCAAGTTCTTCTCCAAAACCCTAGTTTTCGCAAACACAGTCGGGAGTATTTTACATCTAATAAATGGAAATCTTGATAAAAATAGCACTCAACGTAGATTGTATGTAGAGGGATGATATGTAGTGCATGTACTTTGACCCATTTGTGCATGCATACATCCATAGTATAACGAATACAAGTTATGTCAGATACAAGGGCCTAAAAAATGAAAGATGGGCTGCTGACATTCAAAACTAAGAAGACACAAGTCTCTTCACATCGTTGAAGAGTGAGAAAGCTACAATGAATCCCAGTTTCACATCACAAAAGTATGAAAAATTAGCATACACCTATGGTTTCAAAAAATATAATATTATGCATTACACATTATGGATTACATAGTATGAATTACACGTTACATATTAGGTTTTACGGATTACATGATACGTGATAACTAATATGTGATACATATTCAAGTGATTTGGTTCAAACTTTAATGATGTGTGTTCTCTGTCGTCAACTGTCTATTCTGTACTACGTATTATGTACTAGATACCGATACTATGTAGCATCACTTACTAGATACTAGATACCAGGTAGCATCACATACTAGATACTAGATACCAGGTAGCATCATGTACTAGATACTAGATACCAGGTAGCATAATATACTAGACGTGGTATCTAGAATCTGCTGCATACTAGATGCTAGATACCATTTAGCATCTGCTACATACTAGGTACTTGATACTAGATACTACGTATTATCACATATTTACTAGATACTAGGTAGCACCACATACCTGCTATGTACTAGATGCTAGATAGTAGATACTGAGTAGCATCTGCCACGAACTACATAGTACAAAGCATCACATATTGATACTAGGTAGCACCACATATCTGCTATGTACTAGATACTACATAGCATCACATAACAGATACTACATAGCATCACGGACTAAATACTACACATTATGCATTGATATATACGTGTGTGCATGTGCATACATAAATTAGCATTTATTTATTTAACAGAACTGTTTTAGATTTTGTGAAACTGCGCAAGAAACATGGAAGGGTTATCTGATAAGCACTCAATTGCTTTGCAATTAAACGTTGAAATAATACTCATTAACAAAACTAAAGAAATACTTGTGACAAAAGTGGAAGTCCTGGCTATGCCTCACGTAGAAAAACCTTTCAGCATGAGGAATAAATGCAGATTTAGAATTCATTAATAGTTCATGATTGCCCGATACATGTTAAAATACCTGGCTTAAGATTTAATAGTCTGTTTCAGATTTTGTTAAGCTTTGCAAAACCATGGAAAGTTTGCATGACAAGTATTCAATTGCCTTGCAATTTCGAGACAAAACAATACCTAAAGAAATGCATGTGACATAAGTTTACGTCTTGGCAATTTTTTGTACCTCACCTAAAGAACCTTTTAGCCTAAGGAATAAATGCTGATCCAGAGTTCATAGATAAATGATGATAGTTGGGTACATTAAAATATCTTGGTAACAATTTAAATGGTGTGACCAGGTGTCAAGTGTGTAGAAAGCATACACATAAACTGATGTTGATTTCTTAATTAGGCAATCAATTTGCAACATTATGAGCTGCTTACCAAATCAAGAGATTTGCGTCAATTTAGAAATGCTTAATGAATATGTGCAAATGCAGCAGAGCTCTCCTATGCAAGCAATCCACCAGGCTGACGCAAATTAGCCTACTCGGAGCCTTACCGTGGATAGAATAGACTCCATCAGAATAGAATCTTGCTCAAAAACTCGCTATAGAATTGAAATTGCAATGCTCTATTGATCTAAAATATAGGAATTGACTGATTCAGTTTTTTATTGTTGGCTCCATCAGAATAGAATCTTGCTCAAAAACACACTATAGAATTGAAATTGCAATGCTCTATTGATCTAAAATATAGGTATTGGCTGATTCAGTTTTTTATTGAATAGAATTTTGCTCAAAAACTCACTATAGAATTGAAATCGCAATGCTCAATTGATCTAGAATATAGGGATTGGCTGATTCTTTTTTTTTGTTGTTGACTCCATCAGAATAGAATCTTGCTCAAAAACTCGCTATAGAATTGAAATTGCAATACTCTATTGATCTAAAATATAGGGATTGGCTGATTCAGTTTTTTATTGTTGGCTCCATCAGAATAGAATCTTGCTCAAAAACTCACTATAGAATTGAATCGCAATGTTCTATTGATCTAGAATATAGGGATTGGCTGATTAAGTTTTTTATTGTTGACTCCATCAGAATAGAATCTTGTTCAAAAACACACTATAGAATTGAAAGCACAATACTCCATTGATCTAGAATATAGGGATTGGCTGATTCAGTTTTTTATTGTTGACTCCATCAGAATAGAATCTTGCTCAAAAACTCACTATAGAATTGAAATCGCAATGCTCTATTGATCTAGAATATAGGGATTGGCTGATTCAGTTTTTTATTGTTGGGTGGAATGGTCAAACAGAAAAAGATATGTGACAGGCACAGGCTAGTAGCTGCATGGTTTTGAAATTAGAGGAGGCAGTGTACAACTCAATCACAACAGAACAATCCCCAAATAGCTCTGTGATCTGGAAAACAAGGATTGGCCGATTCTGTATTATTGCTGTGCAACAGTTCGCACAAAAAGTATGTGACAGGCATGGGCCAAGAAACCACTAGTATGACACGTTTAGCTAATATATCTGATCTATCAGAACAAAAATTATATTTCTGCACATAGTCAAATGCCTAGAAGAGTATTTCTGAGCCCCCGTATGTTGTTGGCTCATTTACCCACAGATCCCTACCATGTTCCATATTGCACTAAAACCTATACATCAGGTAATGAATGGGTGAAGAGATGATCAAACATAGCTAATCCTTTACATATCTTAAAAGCCTCAGATAGTGCATCAATTATGTTAATGTGTAGACAATACCTTTCCAAACTATATGCCCAGACCATACCTGTCTCTAACCTTATTCCTAATCTCATGTTTAATGCACAGGTCTGTGTATTTTAATAATTTTAAAGCTAGAGTAGGACTCTCCTATCTCCTGGGTTGAGTCCAATCAGGTTATTAAGATGTTGATGCACAACCCATACTTGGCATAGAGATACTTTCATCCAACATCTCTGCCTCTTTCCACCACAAGTGAGTGGATTCATTCGTGCAATGAACAAGAAAAGACGATTACAAAATTATGAAGATTGGATAGCCCTTTATATAACTCTACAACCATGACCATATCTGTGTCCATAATATAGATATTCAGAATAAGGCCATCCACCTGTTGATTGAGGAGACAGTTGGCTGCTTGAAAACCTTGTTCATCTACAGCTGAACCAGAGAGACTAGTAGCTGGTGGCTCAAGCTGCCATGTCATCATTTCTCTGGTAGGGGAGAAGAAAGTAGACAGCTGTACTATATTTTGGCATGCTTTTGAATACATCCAATACAAACCATAAACGTATCATGTCTACTTACAAGCTATGTTAGTCAACTGTGTTCACCACAAATGGCATGAAACATTTAATGCATGTTTGAAAATGGCTATGGCCAAAACAAAAGTAGGTGTAGCTTGATAAGGAAACCACGAAAAGCCATGATAAACACAAGAAAACAGCAAGTCCTTACTACTTGTGTATCAAAACCATCATCTAATAAGTAACAATACTAAGTAAATAGCCAGCAAAATGATAAAAACTAGAAAGCAATCACAATTATTGAATATCTGGAGCAAGTAAAACATAAAATTAACTTCTGAATTTCCAAAGCATCCTAAATTTATCCAAAAATGACAATACCTTGCTCAAGGAGCTGATTGCTACAATAACTTGTTGCAAAGCCACTGCAGTGGGAGATGGTCCTACAGAATCTTCTCCTGGAGGTCGATTAGCCAGTAACGTTTCAACCTGAAGAATTGATCAATTAATAGATAATTCCGTTGAAGGCTACAGGAAAACAGAACATCATTTTTAAGCAAAAACATATTTCTCAAAATGTATCTAGGAGGAAGCAATTCAGAGCAATCCTGATTTTTTTTTATCCAAACAAAAAATAACGATAAGTGGCAATAGCTCATTTTTGTGAATCCAAATCTACTCAAGCTAAAGTTTTACCACATATAAAGTGATATTGCACAATTTATAAACTAGCATTTTGTCAAATCGACTATTGCCAATGCAAGAAAACAAATGGCTTCACATTGTTCTGCACCTACATAATGAAAGTTTTACTAAAAATAACCAAAGAGACAGCAGGGAATTATTTCATGATTTCCATCTTAACAAACCACTTATTTCACAAGTTGTGACTGGAACCTAAGTGTGACTCCAAATGGAACATTATCCAAAATAGAACAGTTAACAAACCCTGAAATGTACTATATTCAATTAATTTCAGCTTTTTGATGGAAGTTTAAGAAAACTGTGGCCACATACTTGGCTGCAAAGTGGTAAAAGAAGCACAGATAAGAATTTCGTCTGCTTATCTTCAGACAGATCCTCCATTCCAAGAAGCAAACCAATAGCCTGTAAAAATGTAGCTTATTAAAATTTCTATATTTCTTCAGGAATTATAACTCTATATGACACAGTATACAGACCTCAAATGCATGACTTCCATCTTCAAAGCCTACATTTTGGACTGTTTTGGCCAGTGTTTTACCACTGGTAAACCCGGTTAAAATGTCTTGCAAACTCTGCAAACAAAGTCTATAATTACAATGTGGACATTCATACAAAACTATTGCATGGTTAGATACATGGTCCTTAAACCAATGGTTGCATATACTTTGCGTATGAAATAAGGAACACTATCGATGATCCCTTGTTTAGAATCAATTCACCAGAGCATAAAATATCGTACCTGGAGTACAACTTCCACATATGGTAACAATTGAAGTCGCAACATCTTCACAAACCTCATGAAAAGATAGCTAGCTCTCCCACTAACATTGTGATTGGGATGATGTATCCCTCTCTTATCTAGGAAAATCCCAAGAATCACAGGAATATACTCTGGATGTTGTTGTACAAGGCGTCCATATCTTGTCACAGTTTCCAAGTAAGGAAGAGCTACCAGTCGGTGAGAATGACAAGATATTTGACTTGTGAACAAGATATTGGCCATTTCCTCTACATCAGCATTTCCAGATTTGAAACTTTCTTCAGTTAATCCCTCCCCGAGGATGTAAAAGAGAGTGATAGCTGCTTCAGCTTCTTGAAATTGCACCTCTGAGTTTCCAAGAGATCTAGCGAGATTTCCTTTCACAAATCCTACTGTTACATTTGGCGCAAACCTATGTATACTCCGGAACAACCCAAGCAAATCCTTTCTGTACTCGGACATCCTTTCCTCCTCCTCCTTACCAGAGTTATCAGGCAAATCTAGGCATTCTTGGTCTTCTTGATCATAGCACATCCTTTTGGAAATAGCATCAAGTATCTGTGTCAAATGGGCAGCTTGCTTCTCCCCAGAGAACTTGATGGTTTTCATTGCAGTCACATAATTGGTGAAGAACTGAAATGTTGTGGATGATATTTCTTCCTCTCCATATTGCAAGTAGTAGAAAATTGAGGGCAATACAGCATCCAATAGATCTTCCGTGCTTGTCCCACAAGTTGATGACCCTCCAGGAAGCTTCTTATGGCACTCTAACACTTCATTAGCAAAGCAAGTAAGCAAAGCACTCAATTTCAATGCCAATTCTGTCCCTTGCTTTTCCATATTAGGTCCACAAATCCTACCAATTTGAAGCTGTCCTAAGAGAGAGAGCTTCAATGAAGCCTCCATTCTCTTTGATACAATGGCCAGCAAGCAATCCAGCGCTGCACCTCTAAGTTCAGTACTCTCCTGAGGTGATGTAACAAACTCAAATATGATAGGAATGAAAGTGTCATTTGCAACAAGGTTGATATCAATCCATGCAACACATCGCTGTAAGGTTTGAAGCACCATGCCAGCTAAGTGTGGCCTTGACCCTTTATATGCCATCATAAGGTTATAGCAAGTTCCAACAATTTGAGACACACATTGGCTTCTCATTGCATCTTTGATTCGAGTAGCTACGGCAATTTCATCAGGTTTCCGTGGGTAATCTAAGCTTATCACCTCTTCGTCAAGTGTGTTTAATACACGGCAGAACATTTCAACTTCACCAGGTCCTTTCATTGCAAAGCTCAGTAGATTCAAAAAGACTGAAGGCCAGCCTGAAGGGTAATCAAAACACATGAGAATCACTATTATCTGGGCTAGCTTGTTTTTTACAAAAATAGGACGAGGCTCCAAAGAAGCGTCCACATCATGGCCATAACTAGCCATTATCCCGAGTATTGCGTTTTGCAAAAACGACCTCTCAGCCACATCCATGAGAACATATCTAGCTTTCACAATCTCTTCCAGGGTTTGAAGACACCAGAATTGAACCTCCGCATACTGTGAGACCCTAAGTTTCTCCAAGCAAGCTTGTATGATATTAGGGGAATGCTTAGCTTGCTCACAATAGCTCAACGCTTGGGCTTTCAGCTGATCATTGACCCCTCCACTTTGATCAAAGCTATAGATAATGGCCTTCTCAAAGTCGTCCATGCTGAAACAAAAACTAAGTCTGATGAAAATATTACCCCGTTTACAACACCTCTGAATGAAGAAGCACAAGATTCAACTTCATTGGTTGCTTTATCTCGACCACATTTTTGAGAAAGCTTTCCCAAGAAGTTTGGAATGCAAATAAAAAACTACCGTGATGGAAAGATTACATAAAACAATACTTCTGAGAAAGCTGGTTGAAGAATGAGCTACTTGTTCGTCAATGGTTCCTTTAACTCCTCTCTAAAATACTTCTGGGGAACCTTGTTTGAAGAAGAATCTCAAGGCTAGGCAATCTTTTCTTCTACATCTTACAGCAAGTCTGATCGAGCTCTTTTCATTGACAAGGGATCTTATCCGAGAAGCTTTTCCATAGCTTCTAATTAATCGTTGTCCCACAGCATAATCTCGGATTGTGGTAGAAGAAGAATATTTCGTTGCAAATCAGAGAGCTTCTTCTGCAGAGTAAGCTTCATGAAGAAGGGATTGATCCTTCTATATATACATCTATGTGTGTGTGTGTGTGTGTGTGTGTGTGTGTGTGATATAAGCCAATGAAGCGAAAAAAGGAACCCTAGAAAAGGGGACAGACGAAGAAAAAGCACGACGAAAAGTGTTCCAGCAAAGAGGCCTAAGAATTGCTCTTCTTTCTTTCTTTGTCTTCTGTCTCCTTTGAAGAAAACACAGAGAGAAAACAGAGTAGAGCACTGTAGAGCAGAGCAAGAGCAGAACAGAGGGGGCAGCTAAAAAAAACCCTTGGAGCATAAATAGAAAGAAGGCGCTAACCCTACCTCCCCCCAACCCCCTCCGTGTGAACCACCTCTATCTCTACCTATCGCTAATATCTCTCTCTCACACAATTCCATATCCATTCTATCTATCGAGAAATATGACCTTCGGCCCAAAAAAGGCCTCTCCCTCTTTACTCACATTGGCACGCTTGCTCCATCTCTTCCTTTTGCGGCGGGGCCATCGGATCAATCAATCGTGTCATTCCCTCGATCGGTCCCTCCTCCCTCCTCTATCGGAGCATGTATGTGCCTTTCCATGCACCATGTCTGCCATTCCGCCTGTTCTGTCAAGTGTTACGTTTCCGTCCATTCTTTTGAAGGGAGGGCCTGACCGTGTAGTTATAGATTTTCCTTTTTGCGTTGTATATTCTTCATCTTGCCCCCCCTTGTCACGTAGCTGGATTGTTGACATGCATGCAGTCATGGCCTTTCGATTTTGTATGTTTTAGCAAATCTCCGCAACACATTGTATATCACTTTCTCCCGTGCTACATGTTGCATCAATGTATTGTTTGCTTATAACCCCGTTGCCTCCGTTATTCAATCTTCTCTCGTCTAAATAGCATCTTGTGTTATGATGTGAAACATTCACCAAAATCTAGCGATGCTTCCCATTATCATTTTATTGCATACTTTCCACCAACCTCCCATGACTTCGTAAAGACAATCCTACCTACATCTTTACGCACATCCACATGATTTCTACTCACATGGTAAAGCTTAAGAAAATATGTGATTACAACCTCCACTCTAAGCGATTTGGCTATTGTAATGCTCATTTCAGCTGCCATAGGCCATGTTTTGGGCCTCCAAAGGACATTATAATATCCTCTCTTTGTAATTGAAAACAATTTTTTTAAGATTTGTGTGCACATTGACGACATGTACATATCTAAGTTGATTAAAGAGAAACCTTGCATGGCATCTTACCCTAATGTATATGATGGTGGTGTTTAGTGTTGCGATGTGTTAGAGTCACAACTTTGGGCATCATAATTGGGGATTTTTTGTAATGCTTCAATGGCTTTCACTCGATGAGTTAGATATTTTCCCTCCCATTGCCCAAGGTAGAGCATTTCACTACCTTGGGTATTGGGTCTATGGTACAAATTGATACCCTCAAAGGAGTTCCCTTTATGCAAGCTGGTCTTAAGGAATCTTCGAGTGTTTACCTAGTCACAATATTACCAACCATGGTAGAGACAATGAGCTTTTTTGTATTGTCGTGTTGTTTTAACTTATATACTGTTTTTGGAAGGGAAAATTATTTTGTTTATGTCCATGACTAACTGGTTGTGATCTATGGAATATTGCGAAGGTCAAAGGAACGAGGGAGAGAAAAAGAATGTAAGTGAGTGAATGAGAGAGTCGTTTGATCCATACTCGGGATGGTCATGCCAACAAATTGGATACTACAAGGTCGCTAAAATTGATGATTTTGTGTGGCCTATACTTGAAGACAAGTGTTAGACAATCTAACATTTATGTGTGGATGTAGGGATTTGAGCTCATGTCTTCGTGTTAAAAGACACTTACTACTAGTAATATCGAGGGCAAGAAAATAAAGTTGATATTTGGATGTGCGTGTTCTTTATGTGTTTCGTTTAAAGGCCAACTAGGAGATAGTCAAAACACAAATGATCATTCCACTCTATATGTTGCATTGCATTCCATTGGCATAAGTTGCCAATGCATGACCAATGCATGCATGTTGTCACTACATTAAGAATGATCACATTAGTCAAGCTTGTTAATTATATAAATCGCCATTCGGGCTTTCATGCATTATGATTCACTTATTGGTAGCCCAATCCAACCAAAGAATTAAAAGGAACCACATTTGAAACTGTATTTCAAGTTTGGAGATAAAAAGCTTTTAATTACGGCGAATGAATAAATTATATAGACCAAGGTACTTTTGAAGATTGACCATTTTTTAAATCAAATTCATATGTTAAGTGGACGAGACTATACTACTCGAATTTGAGTTGTTGTTTTTTTTGTCCACAAATATGAAAACCAAATGGAAAAAGACGAGGATCCAACTCTTCAAATGGTTTGTTGAACAACTAACACATAAGCATAAGAGACGAGGGAGACCTCAGGAAAGTGTCCAAATACAATGTATGTGAACGATGTGCGATACAAGGTGGACGCTAGGGTGGAAGTTTGAGAAAGCTCTTTACCCAATTATATACACAAGTGTTCTCTCCATGCACGCGGGGTCCATCTCAATGCCTTCGTCCATCACATCTGGCAGAGCAAAGCAAGATCATGAGTAAGAAAAAAAAAAAACATCGAAAAATACATAGATCTTTGTTATAACTTATAAAACAAACATCACTCCCACATGTGTATGTATGAGGAACGCAAATTAGGCAAAACGCAAAACGCAAAACGCAAAACACAAAACACAAAACACAAAAAGCAGAAAGCAGAAAGCAGAAAGCAAAGGAATTGAAAATCCCAAAAGGTTTTGTGGAAAAGCAAAAGAAATTTGTGAGGAAGAAGCAGTCTGCAGACACAAAGAACAGACTTAAAGAGTAGAAAACCGATCTCTTTTAGTTCCCAACTCCATGGCAGTGGACCAAGACTCAGAATCAGAGGCTCAAATGGGTGGCAGAGTCCATCCACCGTTGATGGTATCAGCAGATGATGATGATGATGAAGAAGAAGAAGAAGAAGAAGCAGTTGGATCTGCTGCCCCTGCACTCATAGGCGTTGCAGAGTGCCGGAGGCATCTGGATGCTCTCGGAGAGCCTCCTCTGCGCGAGGCAGTAGAAAGGGCATGGGATGCGATCACATCCATTGATGCTTCCCTCTTGTTGGACCTTGAACGTCTCCACTTCGCCCCTCTGCCCCCAGCTATGGATCCTCGACGGTGGGCTGCTCACCTAGTATGCCATTATCTCTACTGCCGCTTCCTCTCTCTCTCTCTCTCTCTCTCTCTCTTTCCTTATTTGATTAGATTTTCCTTTGTTTGCTTTCCCCTAGTTAGGTTTTCCTTTTTCTTTTTCTTTTTTCTTTTTTTGCTGTAATCAGGGTTTCATTTCTTTTGTGATCTAATTTGGGCAGCTTTTGTCTTCTTAACCTAATTGCGGACTTTTTTTTGTTAGTTTTTACCCTAATCATTTTTATTTAAAGTTTGCTCTTTTTGTTTTCTTTTTACTGTAAATTAGGTTTTCTCTATTTTCTTTCCTTAATCAGGCTTTTCTTCAGCACTTTCCTCGTTGGTTGCCTTTTTTTTAACAATATCAGAACGAGACTGCATTACATTCTTGTACCCTAGGGTCTAGATGTTGTTTTCTCTGGCCTTTGAATGAATATAGTTTTTTTGTACTTTCTGTTCTATACCCTAAAGAGGGTTTTCCGTGGTGTTTATTCCTTGTTATACAGGCTTGGAAAGAGAATGAACTACGTGCCAATGCAATCAATACACAATTACCTTTTAGAGCCTTAATTCAGACAGATGAGCTATATCGTTGCTATGAATTGCTATTGAGGGATGCAGAAATGGACATAATTAGGTTGTCAATGACATCCCATTCCCCTGCACCCTCACTGAGATCTTTGGAAAATGAAGAAGAGGGTGATCCTAATGAAGATGTGTTGAGAATTTTGTCAGAAGCTAAAGAAGGACCAATTATCGAAGTTGACTTGAAAGGGCGAGGTTTAACCAACATCCCGGATGCATTTGGCAGAATATCCACTGTAGTCTCACTTGATCTGTCAGAAAATAAATTGAAGGTGAATGAATCGTCAATATATTATGTTGATGGCAAAGGTCATGAATCACATGACATATTTATGCTTATCCTTCATTTTTTTGCATTACATGTGTAGGAGCTATCTTATGCAATTGGTGGTTTGGTGAACCTTAAGATTCTCAATGTGGAGCACAACAATTTGGAGTCGCTTCCTGATTCTATCAACTTGCTGAAGAATCTGAAGGTTTTAAATGTCTCATCCAACAAGCTTACAGTCCTTCCAGAAAGTATTTTGCATTGCAGGTATACTTCTTTTTTACCTCATCATGGCACATTATACGGTATGCTAGCATACACTGGAAGAGAAAACAATCATATGGGGTCAAATAGAATGTTTTTCCATAAACTTATTTTGTAATAATTGAGTATGTGATTGATTATAACAGGATGATTCAGTGTCCTATTATATATGTGAAAGATAAGTCATGAACTAGTGGTAGATATTGATGTCACTGGTGTGCAAAGAGTTTAAGATATAGGCATTAATTGATACAAGAAATGTACACAGCCTTCATGGCATACCAAATGGAATTTGATTAATTAATTAATAATTACCTTAAATTAATAATTAATAATTTGATTAGTTGATTAATAATTAATAATTTGCATCAAGTTAATTAAGGGCTCATTAAGTATTGCTAAATCCTGCTTAGGTCTGTTGCACAGTTGTAAGGTTGTCCAACAGAGACGAGAAAGGCATGCCTTCAACCCCCACATTCCACAATGGCATCTTGTAAAGTAATGCACATAGTGAGATTTGAACATGGGTACAAGGGTTGGTAAATACATGGCTTGCTGCTAGGGGAAAGCTGAATTCCTTAACAAAGAGAATGACCTCTCTTTTCATGTGATTTTGCAGCTCTTTGGTGTCTCTAATTGCTAATTTGAACCAACTTTCTTACCTTCCCTCACAAATTGGGTTTAGTCTGGTTGATTTGGAACAACTATCACTTCAGTGGAATAAATTACAGAGTCTTCCAGCTTCAATCTGCAATTTGAAGTCATTGAAACGCCTTGAAGCAAGGTTCAATCAGTTAAAGGCTTTGCCTTCAGCAATTGGAAATCTGACAAATTTGGAAGTTCTTGATGTTAGCTGCAATTTCAAGGATTTACAAACCCTGCCTGACACAATTGGTGACTTGACTTCTTTGGTTGAAATTGATTTAAGTTGCAACCAGATTAAGATTTTACCAGCCTCTTTTGGAAAGTTGCAAAATCTCAAGAGGCTCAATATTATCGATAATCCATTGGTGATTCCACCGATGAAAATTGCTGAAGCTGGGTTAGACGCGATTATGACTTTTATGAAGGAGAGATGGCAAAGTGTTTTGGAGGAGGAGAGAAACCGTTTGGTAGAAAAGGAGAATGGGCAATACCAAGGTAAATTGTTTCTACCATTGGCTGGATCTTGGTTTGCCAAAGCTCATTCGGTACTGACATCTCGACCATCACAAACATCCACCATCAATAATCTTTTAGATCAACAATTGTGAATTAATGCGTGCAAACAGAAACCAAATTGTATAAGTATGGTATCCTTCATCACCCTTGAATGATTTGTTTAGGCAAGCATTCAGCTGCATTAAAAATGTCATAGTACTAATGATTTGGAATCCCGAAGTACGAATCCGTTTCTCAGATGTGAGACAAAACACAGTCCCATGGCGTTTTTAAGTTATTCGTCGAAAGTATGAAAATCGTAGACCCTAAAGCCAAAATATGAAACCCTTCATTAATTTGTTTGCGAAATGCTGCATGAGTGGTGCAGCTCACACCTTGCTTCGGAGAGCTAAAAATACAAAGTCGAATTTCATGATCAAATGCAAGATTGATTATTGAGTAGATAGGAGGTATTGGTTGCCAATGACAAATACGACTTTATTGGTGATAATCACTTTGTAATTCCTTTATACGATTTATTCCATGTATCGTGTTGATTTTTCGACAAACAATACCATTGTTGAACAAAATGCTGTTCGCTTTGTATAAATCTCATTAATGAACATCTTTTTTGGGTCCACCCAAATCTGTCTCCAATTTTAATTTGGATGAAATCATGTTGAGGTGTTTTGAAATGGTAAACTCAAAAAAGCCCGATTAAATTCTAGATCCCGACAACGACTATTTTGACATGTGGATATGAGAATTTGCTTGGAAAGGGTTTTGGTAGATAATTATAGCTTTGAATTTTTCCTTTATTCCTAGTCTAGTTTGATTTGAAATGCTTTAAGATTGTCTAGTGCTTTAGTATGAATAACCTTTGATAGAGTTTTTGTAAATCTTACACGAAACAAAGTACTCACATGTTCTTTTATACAAGCATATCTTCATGTTTGTGTGAGACATCACAATTAACTTTCTCTTCCTTTGAGGAGAGAAACTCTAAATTTACATATATTTTAGATTCATTTTGCCGAATTGGAAACTTGTTGGATTTAGTGGAATCATAATGAACGCTCTATGCATGTGGTTATATAATTCCTTGAAATTTAAAAGATTTTTTGTACACTTTAGATGTTGCAACCCTCATCAAACCATAGTAATCACTTTATGCACATGATTATGTTATTCCTTGAAATCCAAAAGATCTTATGTGGACTTTAGTTGTTGCAATTTTGACATCATAAAAGTCAAGATTTGCTACTAGTACTACATTTACAAGTATGCTAACCATGATTTGAGAAGCTTGTGTTGAAAAGTTTTCTTTTTTCACAAATAACAATTTTACCTCCAATTTTCATGGATCCCCTAACTTCTCTAAAGAGGGCAATGTGGTCTATGAGACAAAAATGATACACATTTTTGTGACTTGATCACTTATTTGAGAAAAATAGAAATGAACAAACCCTACATAAGAGACCAAAAGCAATAAGGAAAGAAATTGGCGATGTTGATCCGCCTCAAAAACCCATGTGAGATGCATCATCTCGATTATATTACACTGCTGAAGGAGGTGTGAGAAGACTCAAGCCTTTGATGCTTCCCAAATATATCAATTCTTGATTTGTAAGTTAGGGAGCATGTCTCATTCTTCTACTATATGGTCATGGGAATCATGTAGCCCTTGAGTATTATGGAAGAAAGAGAGATGAAGTTGAGATGGCAACAATGTCATTTGAAGGATGGCAAGATGGTAAGTTCCAATGGGTTGACAAGGTGATGGCATACGTGTAATTTAACTTATACACGGATACATGTGTGTGTGAAAACAAAGATTTGAATCGATGACCATTGTTGAGGTTGAGGGATGATAGAGGCTCAATGTATAATTTACTAGGAGCAAGGTAAAGCCCTAATGTGCTTAATCGATACATTCAATGTAATTATTATACAAGTTGTAACAAGTTAAGATCCCATACATTTTAGAGTTCCCAAGATCATTAGCAATGAAGTGATACACGATGTATGGGATAAGAGATAAGCCCGTAACTTGTCCCCTACGAAGCAATGACAACTTGCAAACAGCTCTTGTTCAGATCAGAAGTATGCTAAGCTTGGTTCAATCAAGACGCTTGATTATCGAAGGTCCCTGAAGTGTTATTGGAGCGTGCGTATGTATGTATGCATTCTTTCGTAAGTAACTTGGTGTGTGAGATGGAAAATTCACTTAAATTCAATCCAAAACAACAACTACCCAATAGAAACCGGATGAGAAGGAGTTGGGGGGTATTTTGGGAATTTAGAGAAATCCCAGGGGTATTTGGCGGAAATACATACTCTTCATAAAACAACTCAATAATCACTCACCCTGCCTTACACTTCCTTCTTTTCTTTTCTTTTCTTTTCTTTCTTTGCTTCTCAGGTTTAGGGTTTCCTGTGTCTGCTCTTCCTCCCGATTCTTCGTCGCGAGATTCTGGCGATGGCGAAACCTGCACGATCTCCCTCCCCCTCTGCTTCCGGCTCCGGCTCCGGCTCCGCCTCTCCGTCTTCCTCCTACTCAGGATCCAGCTCTGCATCCTCTTCTGCTTCTGGCTCTCGCTCTCGCTCTCGCTCTGGCTCTCTCTCCTCCAGCGCCTCTGATTCTTCCCGAAGCCGCAGTCCCATCTCTCGGAACAGGAGGAATAAAAGGTACGTGCGAACATATATATGATTGATCCTCTTTAACATATGACTTCGTCTCTCCGATCTTCTTGCTTACATCTCCTGTCGATTGCTCCACTTGGAACATCACTTGCGCTCTTTTCCAATGGTGTCTTCTGCTTCTCTCTTTGGCGTTTTTTCCTTTCTTCCGTTTTCGCCTGCGTTTATGAGGAGGTTTTTTTATCCATTTTTTGCTTTTTATTCATCGTCTTTGCTATCCTATTCTCCTGCTTTCTTTTCTTTTGCTCACATTGTCCTGAGTTGGCTAGATTGCTTTTCTTCTTGTTTTCTATTTCTTTTATTATTTCTTCTTACACGTCGCCATCTTCTCTTTTTCCTCTGCAATTTTCATTTTCTTCTGCAATTTTCCATTTTTCTATTTTCCTTCATTTTTTCTTCTCCGCTGTACTTTACTCTTTATCTGCATTTTGCATATATATATTGCCCTTTGATAAAGATATATTCAATTGCTTTGTTTAGGTTTTCCTGTGTCGCTTCTATATTTTACTTTTTTTTCTTCCTGTTCGACCTTTGGTTTGGTTTGCATCATCAACTCATTTTATGCGAACATGAATTCCAGGATTTTCTGTTCACTACAATTTTATTATCTTACCCAACCTGCAGAATATGTTCCCTGCATAAATGAAATAATGTGCATGCTTTGCTTTTCTTGAAAGATTCTTTGCTTGCTCTTCCTCTATGTTCTTACATATCCCCATCACTTTGGTGAGGCTTTTGTGCTTTTCTTTTGCTCATTCGTCCACAAATTTACAAATTTTTTCTGCTTCTTTGCTTGTTTTGTTTACATATCAGGCATTTGTTTGTTGAAATTTTGATCCACATTGTTCCCTTCTGATCTATTTTTTTATAACCTTAGAGTTTGGTGTTACACTTACTTTAATTTCAGTAATCAGGCTGGCCCTCCCAAAAAAGAAAGGACTCCTCCTCCTCCTCCACCTGCTCCCCCCCTGGAGAAAAGGTCTTCTCCTACAAGGTATTGAAGTTCACCTCTTTCCTGTCAATGTCTATGCCAATCCTTCATCGTCCCTCTAAATTTTATTTCTTTCAGAAAGGAGACATCTCCACCTCCCGAATCTGATACTCTGATTGTTAGCAACTTGACAAGGAATGTTAATGATGCACATCTGAAGGAGATTTTTGGTAGGTTACATTAAATTTACATAATAGAATATTTTGTTTAAGTCATTTAATCTCAAGAGTAAATTCTAATTATAACTATTTCAAAGATTTATGTAGAGACTGGCATCAAAGAACATGTTTAATTGTGTTTGATGCCAAACCGTGTTTTCTTAACCGAGACAAACACTTCAGGATAGCATTTAAAAACATTTATCATTCTGATTGCTTAACATTAGAATAAACTTGGATTGGGTATTTAAAACTACAAATATATGATCTGCGTTTTGATGCATTACTGAGCAGCTCTGAACATGAATGCATCCGATATTTATTTACTGCAGTCATCATATGAATGCTTATAAAATATGAACATTCTTGTTCTTTATCTCCTAACAGAATTTTGGTTTTGCAAGCCAATGATGTTATGCTTTTTATGTATCTAGGTAATTATGGGGATATTGTGAAGGTAGAGCTTGCTATGGATAGACAGGTAATTTTTTGGGCCCTTTTGTTACCATATTTTCAATCTGTTTTGCGCACAAATATTCAGTGATTTCCTGGTTTATTTCAGGTTCAACTCCCTAGGGGATATGGATATGTGTTTTTCAAAAATAAGGCAGATGCTGTAAAGGCTCAACTCCACCTTCATGAAGTATGTAGATGATAGTCTTGCAAAGTATTCTAATGGATGAGCATGGAATAATGCCTATTATTTTTGGCATGAAAAATTGTTCAGGGATTCTAATGGGTGATTAACTCCATCGAATTATAACTTTTCTGTTGCAGGGCCAAATTGATGGCAACATAATTAATATAAAGTTTGGACTTCTTCCTACAAAGAAACCATCACCACCTCCTAAACAGGATCCACTGCCCTCAAGAAAGAGTTCAGGTGGAAGAGCAACTAACCAAGGCGAAGGGGAGAAAGATGGTCTTTCTCGACGTCGAGAATGTATGCTATTTTTAGTACCATTCATTACTAGTGTATTGTGACTTTGTAGGCTAACCATCTACAGAATAGTTGACCAATTTTTCGTGTCTGTGGATTCTAGGGGTTTTTTATTGTGTTGTTTGGGATGTGTCAACTACATAAGCATAGCCTTCAATGGTTGTGAAGTATCTTTTACTAGACTTTGTATCTCTTACTGGGCTTCAGGTTCTGTGACCGAATACTTCAAATGTATTTATACTGAATCTAGTTTTGGGAGTGTGTAGACTTAATGCTTTTGCACAACTGCATTGATACGACTGTTACTTCAATGATGATATGTACTGTTGATAAATATATAGCTTAAAATCACTCACTGGGAACATTTTCTCGAAGTATATGTCTTGGCACTGAGTTGGCTTTGGTTCATTCAATTATAGCTCCACGTAGAAAGTCACCATCGCCAGCACTACGACGGAGGTCTCCATCTGCTGAGAGGCGACGAGGGGTTTCACCAAGGCGGAGAGGTCCTGAAGGTGCCCGTCATCCTCCTGCTAGTTCTCCAAGGAGGAGATCCCCATCACCACCACGTAGAAGGCGGAGATCACCTATCAGGTAATTTTTCTTTTGAAATCGATTTTTGTTTTCGGTATTACTTGTGTAGATAAAAGTAAGTGAATCAGTATACCTGTGCCATGTAGATCTCCCCGCCGAGGAAGAGGAAGTCCAGTGAGGCAAAGATCCCCTGTGCTACGAAGGAGGTAACTGTTTCTATATTTTATTTTACAGTTTTCTTTTTACATGGACAGGCCTATGTTCGTGATGGGTCATTCTCAAGCATTGGGTTCATAACTGACCTATTTTGCTATTTCTCTGTGTAAACCTAGTGATGTATTTATGGGTTGGGTTGAACCCTTTACCAACTGACTTACACCCACTTGTTCTTTACAGTTTATCGGTTGCACACTTTAGATTTGTTCCTGTGCTACAACTTATGGCCTATCATTGTAGTTTACATTATGCCCAAAGAATATTTTTTAATTTAACTCTCAATTGGTGATGAAGGTCTCCGCCCCCAGCTAGACGTGTGCGCTCTCCCCCTCGAAGGTCACCACCTATCCGAAGACGATCAAGATCTCCGCCTCGGCGTCCTTTGAGGTCTCGCTCTCGCTCAGCACCCAGAAGGTACATGACATCTAAATCGAATGCCTTATATTTTTTGATAACGAAGGGAAACTAACTCGGTTTCTGGTGAATAGGGCACGGTCTCCAGTTAGACGGCGTGGAAGATCAAGTTCATACTCATCACCATCACCAGTTCGAAAGGTCCTTATCATTAGCTTTAATATATGAAATTCTGAAATTTTTAATATTTTAGACCTATGAGTAAAGCAGATTTGTTAATATTGTTTGCAGAGGTCTCCACGACCCCTTAGAAAGTCCTCTAAAAGCAGGAGCCCCAGGAGGTAGTTCGAAGCTTTCTTACAATCTTCAATTTAGTTTTGGAATAGGATTTTAACAATAATGAAAATGTGTGTAGACCAAGAGAAAGCAGTAGTCCTAGCAGCAGAAGCAGCTCACCATCTCCGTCTAAAAGTAGTCATTAGAAGTTGAAACCCACAGGTAATTATTATTAATTCATTCTAGAGATTTGTTCCACCTATATTTTATCATTTAATTGACTCCTTCACTCTTTGCAGGATGCTGGATAAAAGTTGGGCCATGATCAGCAGAGCCAAGCCTATCGTGTCTTTATTTTATTTTTGCTCTCTGCTCATATATAACATCGTGCTTAGAAATTTTGTTGCATGCTTTCCCTTCTGTTTTTTATGAGTGTCTTTTGGTTGTGTGGTCTGTAGGTTTATTATGTATGGGTGGCTGTCTAGGTGACATCTATAGAATGATTCTAGTGTTAGGATATAAAAGCCAGTTACAATTGACGAGGATGGTTATCCGCAGAAACAGTTATACACGGCTGTTTGAGTAGTCTCAGAGCAGCAGCAGTTTCTAACAGACAAGGCCTTTTGGTTACGGTGGATGAAGGTGGTCTTAAACTTATCTATTCATTTCTTCAGGATATTGGTTGATAGCTATCTATAATGTAATATATGGATAGCTCTATATATGTTCTATATATAGCTATCACTGGTTAGTGTTCGAAGCCAAAGTGAAGTTTTGTGCCTGATTGTTGAAGTTCGACATTAGTCTTCCTTATCAAATCTACATGCCACAGCTAAACAGGAGATTTTTGGATGCTTAGAGCTCTGTTATTCTACGTCATGGAAAGGAGTAGGCCTCCCATGGGAAGCAGATGAACATCATATATATCAGAAGTGGATGGTGAATGCATGGTTTTAGAGATCATTGTCAGCACATACAGATCTCTTTAATTTACTGTACTTAAAAGCAACTTAATGCTCTGCTTGGAACTGGCTTCTTAAATTTTTGCATATCCTTTAATATTGAAATATGTGATTGACTAGTTCTGCTGTTGTGGATTCTATTCATGTCTGAATGGTTTTAAGTTATTCTTGCCCATTGCCTTCTTTTATTTTAGTTAAAAAATGGACGCCAATGTATGCCATATGATAAGCAGCATATGACATTCTTTTCTCTTATGGCTTGTATAATTAGAACAATACACAATATTCTGAATTCTGTTCAGAATGGAACCTGGAATCTACTGTGCATATATATTGGAATTTGCACAACACAGGAATTTTAATTTTGATTTAAAATAAGGATTCTTTATACACAATTCTGAATTCTGTTCAGAATGGAAGCTGGAATCTGCTGTGCATATATATTGGAATTTGCACAACGCAGGAATTTTAATTTTGATTTAAAATAAGGATTCTTTTTCTGGCGTACTCTGGGTCGTGTATGCTTTCTACCATACACATTTGAAACTAGCCTTCGTTATTTTAGATTGAATTTTGTCATAGGTATTCTTTCTATGCTATGTCCAACAGCCTTCGTTTCCTATGCTATTTCACATGCTATTTGAAGGTGACCTTTGTTATTTCAAAACGAATTTAACCATGGGCAACTCAAAATAGCTTACAAATGATCTATCTTCATTGTATAAGAATATGATGGTTGCATTATCAGTTGACTGCTTAAAGTAGGAAGAGTTATTTTGTGAACTTGTGTACCTGCCCATCTATACTTTCATAAGATGGTGGTTGGGCCAGGAAATATAGATCCTTAACAAGCATAGATTCATACTCAGTAAAGGTTGGAATTGGTGTTGGATTTGAAGCAGGAAATCAGGGAATCTCTAACGGTAATGGCCAACAATAGGAAGTTCTATTTATGTTTTGAGTTCAACATTTGTGTGCTTTCTCCGACAAATGTCAAGCACGACTCGGTGAAATAGACATGTCTGTGAAGATGCGGACTACCCACACGTGGACAGAAAGACTCTATGAAGCTTCACTGATCCCTGGGATTGGCTTCGAGCTCTTCTTGTGCAGCTTAGGTGGAAGGGCTAGGAGGGGCCTGAGCCATCAGTGAGATACCACTCTGGAAGGGCTAGGATTCTAACATTGCGTCGATAGTGGGTGTTGAGTATAGTAAAGGATTTCGTTTGAGAGATCAACATGAAGGGGAATTCTATAGATAAATGATTGAGAGAAGTACATGCTTCATTTTTTGATACTCATTGAGGTAACGTCGAGAAAGTTTGTTGCTCATACTTGCATTCAACCTCATTTCTCTTAAAGATACTATGCACTCCTAACAATTTTGAATACATGTACTTATCTCATATTGAATGAGGAAATAAATAGAAACAAATTGGTAATGAGAAATGTTAAACCTATATTACTTTGAGAACAAAGATGATGACTACCTTTTTATTGACAACAATCCAAACAATTAGAGTGTAGGATAGGAAGAATATTCAAGGAAAAGACATGTCTCACAAGTTTTTTTGTTCCAACAATAAAATCCAAGCTAGTATTTGCAAAAACATAACGTGGTACTTTTCTTAAGTCTCTTATATAGCAACCTAAACTTTAAACATGCAAGGAAAATAAAAAGAAAAGTTTTTGACTAAATAAATGTTCACATGGAAAAGTTTGAATTAGATAATTATTGAAACCAATGTACACATGGCTTGTTGTTTAGTGGTGATTATTCCGGCTTGTCAAATGGGTGACCCGGGTTCAATCCCCTACAATAGCTTAAAAGTCAATACAAATTTGAGATCGTTGCTTAAACTGGCATTGTACCACATATTCTCTTCAAGGTGCTAGGCACCCCTAACAGAATATGAGTACATGCATTTATCTCACAAGACCAGATCTAGGAATTATATAGAATCAAATTGGTAATGAGAGATATTAAAGTTAGATTGCTTCGAGAGCGAAGATGATGACTACCTTTCTATTGACGACAATACAAACAATTAGAGTATAGGATAGGAAGGATATTCAAGGAAAATACATGTCTCACGAGCTTTTTTGTTTCAACAATAAAATCCAAGCTTGTATTTGCAAAAGGGTAACTTGGTACTTATCTTAAGTCTCTTATTAGTGAGCTAAACTTCAATCATGCAAGAAGAATCAAAAGAAGAGTTTTTGACTAAATAAACATTCATGGAAAAGATTGCATAAGATGGCTATTGAAAACAAAGTATGCATGTATCGTTGTAGTATAGTGATAAGTATTCATCACATGAGTGACTTGTGTTCGATCTTTGCAACTGCATAAAAGTCAGTCCAAATTTGAGATTGTTGCCCATACCCACATTGCAACACATGTTCTCTTTAAGGTGCTAGGCACTCCTAACATAATTTTGAGTACATGTATTTATCTCACAAGACCAAACACTCTAGGAAATATATAGAATCATATTGGTAATGAGAGATATTAAAGTTATATTGCTCCGAGTGCGAAAATGATGACTACCTTTGATGATGACTACCTTTCTATTGACGACCATACAAACAATTAGAGTATAGGATAGGAAGGATATTCAAGGAAAAGACATACATCTCACAAGCTTTTTTATTCCAAATCCAAGTTTGTATTTGAAAAAAGGTAACTTGGTACTTATCCTAAGTATCTTATTTAGTGAGCTAAACTTCAATCATGGAAGGAGAATCAAAAGAAGAGTTTTTGACTAAATAAATGTTCACATAGAAAAGATTGCATTAGATGACCATTGAAAGTAATATAGTGATGAGTATTCCCACCCATCACATAGGTGACCGGGGTTTGATCCTTGCAACGACGTAAAAGTTAGTCCAAATTTGAGATTATTGCCCATACTCGCATTGCAGCACGTGTTCTCTTCAAGGTGCTAGGCACTCCTAACAAAAATTGAGTACATGTATTTATCTCACAAGACTAGACAATACTCGATTAAACCAAGAAATAAATAGTATCAAATCGGTAATGAGAGATGTTAAAGTTAGAGTGCTTCGAGAGCGGAGATGATGACTACCTTTTTATTGATGACAAACCAAACAATTAGAGTGTAGGATAGGAAGGATATTGAAGGAAAAGACAGGTCTCACGAGCTTTTGTGTGCCAATAATAAAATCCAAGCTTCTATTTGCAAAAACCTAACTTAGGATTTATCTTAAGTCTTCTATGTAATGAGCTATAGTCCAATTTTTTCAAGAAAACCAAAGTAAGAGAGTTTCTGGCTATATCCAATGTTCACAAGGGAAAGATTACACTCATTATAGTGGCGAGTATTCTTGTTTGTCACACGGGTGACACATGTTCGATCCCCGACAAAGGTGTGAAAGTCAAGTACAATATTGAGATTTCTAGCTAATAAACCCATTAGAGAGAAGTATGCCACCTTCTATGTAGACCTCATCAATCTTCGATAAAAGACGGATAAGGCTTGGTCAAGCGCTACTTTCTCTGCCATGCACAATGTTGATTCTAAAATTTTATGCAAATCTGTAAAATGCTTGAACTATTTAAAAGGCCTTAACAAACAACTCACTTGCTACAGTCAAATGTTAGACATACAATATCAATGAACATCAGTAAAATCCTTGAACTAACTAAAATTGGCATAACAATGTTAGGCATATAGTATCAACAAAAATCAATAAAGTTCTTTAAGCAACTAAAATGGTCGCATAACAAACTTCCTCAATATCCATATTAAAATGTTAGGCAGATGGTAGACAAGCAACCACAAATCTCACCTATTTTTAGATTGTTAACTTGGCCATGCAATTTAATTATCCCGATAAATGTCTATATAGAAAGGAGAAAAAAACGTGCACATGGGTCTATGTGTCAAATCATGATTACGAATGCGAATATCTTAGGTTATGAAAAAAGAAATCATGAACTCTGAATAAATGTCATACTACAGCATGCAGGAGTTGAGGCTCCGAATCAAGACCTTCATGCATGTAAAACATTTCCATTCCTTTATTGAAGGAAGATATTCAAGACACTTTCTTTCTTCTGATCTAGTGCAACTTGTTTTTTCACAAGGTTGCTCTTTGTGTTTCTGATGATGTCTCCCTTCCTGCAAGGCTTTACATCATTTTCCCATTCTTTGGAGCTTAAAACAAATATTACAACTCATGAGCTTCAATCTTGTAGTTCTATTTACGAAGTGATGATGGCTTGTATATTTTCTAAGCCTATGAACAATTTTTAATACATTTTTGCTACCATAAAACTATTCAACAATCTAATTAACAATTGTCGAAATTGGTCATGCGGGGATGTTTCAGGAGTGGTCCTACGCACAGTAGGGCTAAGAAGAATGCCTTTCCTGTGATCTACCTACCTCTTGATCTAGTCTGTGCCTACTCCCTTGGATCAGTTTTCGCTTCTTTGATATGATACATTTTCCATTCTCATGGTTCCAAGTATCTCTTGGAGTCGCAAGAGATTGTTTTCACTAATCGGTGCCCTCACATAGCGAGAAATTTGTAAGCTCTCTCCAGTAGGAACCTGGATAGGAACATTTGTTCCGAAATACACATTTGCGATTCCAAGAGCTCGTTGTGTAGTGCTACCACTCTCAAGGGCAGAAAGATTGAGATTAGGAAAAACTGAGCACCGACAACGGGGGCATTTGATATTGAGCCTCAGCCATTCATCAATGCAATCAACATGGAAATTGTGGGCACAGGGCAGACCACGCACCTGTCACAAAAAATCTTAACAGATATATGAACAGAGATTTCTCAAAATGACAAGTGTAAGCTAAGATATACAAATAGAACAAAAAAGAGATGCAGAAAATTTGAATACCTCGCTTCCTGCGCAGAATTCTTCCAAGCAAATTGGGCATTCATTGCAATCTGTAGGTACTGCCTTAAGTTGGAACTTAGGGAGTTGTTGAATCAACCCTTCTATTAGATCCCTCTGGAAAGAAAAGATTCGGGATGAGAAACAATTTGTATATTACTTGCATAGACTACTACCATCAGGCAATAGCTCCGGAGACAATATCTTAATAACCATCACAAAAGAATGTCACAAACATGGCTTTGTGTCAAAAAATGTGCAGGGTGGTATGTTGCAGCATCCAATGCCCCTCGTATTTCTTGACGAGACGTGGCATTTTGAATTGCCCATTCTGGAGCTCTGATAAGATCTACCAAGACCTGTAGAGGAGTGCGCATATTTTTATTTTGAATGCAACTGCAACTATTGCAAGTGTCCAGAAACATAGAAATTCTACCTGCAAGTTGGAGAACTCAGAGTCGTGTGATGCCTGTTCAAGATGCAGTTGGCGCCGAATCAGCCACTATCACAAGAGAGCATGAATTAAGTTCCAAACTCCAAATTTATTTTGAGTCTCACTTATGTTATGATTATTTAAAACTCCTGTAAGGTCTTCATGTAGATTCAATATGCTGCTTTCATTCTTATCTGTTTGTCACAAATAATTCTAATATTATACCTCATAATTTCAGACACCAAGGATGGAGGCTGTATTGTCTATGTCCTATAATTCGGCTTTATAAATGATATGATGTGCAAATTAAAAGGGCTAAAGTTTTGTGGTTCTCCAATCTACCAGTCTTAATTCATTGGCATGCAAATGAAGATGCCCAAAATCTATTATCTTACGTCATAGCCATCCTTATGTGGTGTTTTTGTATACAGAACATTGAATTAGAAAACCCCTCGATACATAATAGCCAAGTCATCACATAAATTCATATATTGAAAGATTACCTTTCCTGTTGACAAGCATGCAATACATATCAATGCACTGTAGCTGAAGATAAGCCAAACCAAGAAGCCCCATTTTTGCCCTTCCGGAATCTGTCAATTTCTCAATAATAGAATGTGAGAAATGCAAACGTCAAAATACTGTGCCAGAGAAATCATTCCATTACTCACACAGTTTCTTGAATTGGTGAACCATATACAGCCAATAACTGTCCAAGCCCAAAGGAATGGATAGAGACCTAACCCCAAGCATGATAAGACTATAACCCTTCCCTTGAATCTCATAGACATTTGTGAATTATCATTATGCCTGCATAAATAGAGAAATGGGAAAGATTTAATCCACTCATGGTTCAGATCTAGAACTAGATCAAGATCCTTCTTCTATACTAAAAGTGAGCCCTCTGAGGCCTTTCCACTCCATGCATGATTCTTTATGGTACAGTAATTTATACATAGCTAGTTGTTTGGCCATTAGAGTTTCTCTTTTTCTTTTCTCCTAATAGATATTGGAAATACAATATCCCTTTTGGAAGTTAGGGATTGACCTCTGGGTTGAATCATATGTATGCTATGCTAATTAAAGACAGAAAGTTAGACATAATGTTATGAGAAAATTAATCAAAATCCAACGAAAAACTAAAATTAAAAATGCTAAAATCCCAAATGTATGCTATGCTAATTAAAGACAGAAAGTTAGGACATAATGTTATGAGTTAATTAATCAAAATCCAACGAAAAACTAAAATGCTAAATGCTAAAATCCCAAATTAGTAGGCTAGATCATATTGCATTTTACTAATCAAATTTCGTAAGCAGAATGTGTCATCTTTTGGTGTGCACAACTTCTTTGAGTGATGGATCATTACTTTAATTTGAACACCATTAATTCTCCTCTAATATCAAGGATATATCAAGCAAGAAAATTGCTTCAATGATAACAGAAGTTCCACTAATTGTTTCCAAACACTTGGTTGCTTACATGTCTCTAATAGGTTTCATTTGACATTTCCTTTCAAATGATTTTAATAAGCTATTTTCAATTGCAAGACAAGAGTCTGCATAATTTGTCACATTTGGTGACTAGGATCCAGACATGCTTCATTGTGCAATCTAATGGTAAATAGGCAATAAGCATGTCACAGGAACAGAAA
The DNA here is from genome assembly GCF_043228905.1 of Azolla caroliniana. NCBI lineage: Eukaryota > Viridiplantae > Streptophyta > Polypodiopsida > Salviniales > Salviniaceae > Azolla > Azolla caroliniana. Next base: position 1,542,098 of record NW_028230452.1, on the reverse strand, counting down.
CAGATAAGAACAAAGTACTTTGAGACATTTTACTTTACTTACAATCTCAAACCTGCTGAAAGCCCACTGTCAATGAACATAAGACTGCGGAAAACAAATATAGTCGCATAATCTACCTGCAATGAAGCGAAAGAAAGCTTTCGATAATTAATCATTTCTATAAATCTGTTATAGTGTGAGGCATTAAGGAGTGGTCAGTATCTTACCATTATCCAAATCTGCAGTGGATATGTACAGGTGCTGTATTTCTCCCAATTGATTGAAATGACAATTCTACTTTGTGGTTAAGATTGGGTGTATCTTTCGAAGTATTAGACATTTTCAATAGATAGAAATGATTAAACATTCCAACAATCAATTTGGGAATTGGTTAAAAAATTGTGAAGAAAACAAGTCTCAGGAAACAGTAATGAATGTAACAACAAGCAGGATGGCAGTTTAGATCCACAGTATACTATGTGCAAAAGAAGCTTACAAAGCAGTGTTTCAGGCGAAAGAGTGACACAGAGATTACAAACAAAACCAAGTTGGTTAATGATTGATCTTCACTGATCCAAGCTGAAGGGTTGAGGCACTTGGTGTACTTATCTTTCATGAATGCAGGGGTGGATTTGTAACCACCCATACCTGTGTGATACACGTTTTTATTACAAATCTCCCTCCTCCTCCCTCCTTATAGCAGCCACGTCAATTTTCAGACTTGTTGGACTATCAAAGGAAACATAAAATTCCGAAATAATCACATCTACTATATTCCTAAGATTTGTGTCAATTTTCTCATACTTTCATGGATGAAAATAAAGATCGGTTGATTAGTAAAGGAATGTTTTCCCCTACAAGAAAATATTATTGCATGTAAGTTATGTTACTCTTGCAAAGAATCGCAGTGATGAATGTGTTGTAATGGCTTGTGGAGATCATTGTCATATGAATTGTTTGGAATAACTACTAAAGAGGATACGCACTGACTGCAAGCATGGCAAGAAAGAAGGCATCATACCTGCAAAATTCAAACAGAAACAACAAGAATTTCACAATCAGACAAGTCAACCATTGGAAACATTGAAGCAACAAAAGCTTGTTCACCATAGATTACAACAAAGAAGTGAAACAAACAATTTGAAAAGGATGTGAAAAATGTACCATTTCAAATCGACCTGTGTCCACCTCATCGTCTACTATTTCAAATAGATATCGCCAGCATCCAGGAAGTCATTAAACAATAAAGATAAAAAAACTCAGTTTCTCTCTTAGCTTGATAATGAGTGAAGGAAAGACGGCAAAGTTTGCACAAAGCTTCTTCTTTGTTGACGTCGATATCCACCAACCCCTAGTTTCCCAAAGACAGAAGAAACGAGCTCCCCGTGGCTCTCTAGCTTCACAAACGAATGAAATATATGCAGAAACGTTTCTAGAATGATTCTTCTCCCTATTCCTCTTCCTCTTTGGTGATACAGCAAACAAAAGACACCATATTGTCGATAGGAAAGAAGCGAGAAACTCGTTGAATTTGTTCCAGTGAAGAATTTCAGGCAACTTCTGCACAAGTCTAATTTCACAAAATAATAAGAAGCCGGCTCATTGCTGCTCCTTCAGCTTCATAAATGAATGGAAGGAAGGCAACAAACTTTCAAATAAGGTTTCTTCCTTTGTTGAAGAGAGGCGATCTATTCTCAGCCAGAAACCATGAGAACCATACTCCACAGAGAAAGAAGAGATCACCTAATTGAAAATCCCTGAGCTTCACAGAAGAGTACAAGCAAGCCAGGAAACTTCTGCAATTCAGGAAGAGAGATGTTTGTATGAGTAGAGATGATAAATTCTTTGAAATGAAACCCTGGGGAAATAAATATGGGATCCTAGTTTCAACAATCAGAAATAGATCAGATGGTTCTCGGAAGCAGGAAAATGAACGAGGACAGTGGATAGGGGGGGGGGGGGGGGGAACCCTAATTTCTAACACAGAGAAAGAGATCAAACATTTCTTGGAAGAAGGAAGAAAAGAAGAAATGAAACATGAGAAATATAGATCGGTCAGTTCTGGGGGAGCGATGGCGGAAACGAGTGCGGGAACCCTAATTTCGAAACCCTAAATTTCCAGTCGGAACGTGATGATGAGGAAGAAGCTTCTCTGCCTCCTCCGACCTGCGCGAGGGAGGGGGCGGGGAGCAGAAAAGCGGCGGCCACGTGGCGCAATGCTAATGGGCAGCTCAAAAGGGCTTAATTTCATTTACTAATTATAATTAGTAGTCTTAGTAGTACTATTATTTTTGTCATTACTTCTATATTACTACTATTATTAGTACATATTAGTCATTATCACTGTTAATAATACTAGAATGATAGATAATATTAATCATTATTTAATATTGATAATACCAGTAATAGTAGTAGTAATCATTATTATGACTACTATTAATCATTATGTATTATCATGAAGCTGTTGGCTTTTTGGCTAATTCCCAAAGTGCCCCTAGAGACCGTTTTCTCCAAGGGCTTGGACATTTAAGTTGCGATTGTAGCGCCCCCGGCATCATTGTCAATTGAACAAGGGGGGGAATCCAAAGGGTTGGAAATTTAAGTCCAACTAACTCGAAGATATTTTTTGGAAAACTTTGTGTCTTTCAACCACCCTATACATTTTTTGTGATTACATGGGAGGACTTAGAAAACTAGCTTGTCTGTACCTTGCCATGATTGTAAGAACCGAAGCTTTTGTTTGTTTGTAGTGTTTGCCCACAAGTTGTGTGACCCATTGATGCGATGAAATCGTGGACCTTCTAGTAGTAGGTGGTTGTAAGGACGGTGTTTCGCATTTAACAATCTGGCCACGGATGCATTACAACATTCATTATAATGAATGAATTATAGTATTTCCTCAATCATTAGTTGTTTGACAAGGGCTCTTGAGTCTTGACCCATTGTCGTGACAAGTCCTTAGGCCCACTGTTGTGACGGGTTTTGGACCTTCTCAAAGGTGGTTGTAAGGTGGTCGGCCCACTGTTCAATATTTGACGAATTGACTAAGGAAATTTATTATCTCAAAACTTAAAAGAACGAATGTTCGAACTTTCCCCAACGCCACCGGAAGTTGAAAATGCTTCTTCAAATTAGTTTTTTACCAAAACTATCTCACCAAAAGCACCTGTTTTTGCCCACAAAGACGAACCTAAAATATCAATGATCACTATGTTTAGCATTTCAACATGATAAATTCTCATAGAATGCTCATAAAGTCATTCCACTTGTCTTTATTTTCAGAAATATCTTTTGTGATAGGGGAATGCAAGCCCATTCCATTCATAATCCAACGTTGTGCAACTTTTCAATATGATAAATATCTCAAATGCTTTAATAAATAAAAATTATATAGCTACCAATTGAATCACAGAAACTATACATTAAAAAGATAATCTTGAGTCTTTATCAAGTAAATAATTCAACGTCACTCAAAAAGCACCAATATTTAGTTCCATCCGTATGTAAAGACATAATACTATCCAAGCAAAGGTTCAACATTGAAAGAAAGAACACAAAAGTCATTGTGTATGGCTCATTCCAAAGTTTGCCCATGATGCTCTTTCTCTAATTTAATTTCAAAATTCAACTTAATATGTGGTATAATTGGTAGTGTGAATCGAATTGTTTGCTAGAGGGGTCACTGACATTTGTGTTGTGGATGAAACAACCAAGCAACGAGAGGAGGGAGGCCTACATATTTTGAGTTGTTTCCTCCTAATCGGCACTTGTATATTTCTCTTTATTCTTTGTGGGTTTTCACCTCACTTTGAGGTTTCCCACTAGTAATAAAAGTGTTACCCAAAAAAACATTGAGTTGTTTCCTCCTCCCCCCCCTCAATTATCACCCAAAACATTATGAGTTCCTATGTATTTGTGGCTTGTTTAACTTGTGATCCGTTACGGGATCCCGATTCCCATGTCCGCTAGATTTCCCCATAGTATTCTACTAAGCAAAATCAAGACTAAACCTTGACATATATATAACTTGACCTTTTCTATACAACCTTCCATTTGACTTTCTCATATCTTCAAAGTTTCGTATGTTTTGGACATGGACATGGCGCTCGAAGTTAAGGCCCTTTTTGAATGGAAGCAAAAAAAAAGAACACCCATATGGCTTTATGGGTATCAAATGCAAGGGTATGTACGTATTGAATTCGAATGAGGGTATTTTGGGCAATTCTGTGAGAAGCCAGGCAGGGGTATTCCAGTAAATACCTAAAACTTGTTTACAGAAGCGAGGCATCGTATTAGAAAAAGAAGAAGAAGAAGAAGAAGAAGAAGGAAGTACTTCCAAAGTGAAGGGAGGAACGAAGACGAAGAACAACGCAGCGATGGTGATAGCAGACGCCCCTGCTCGCGCGTTGATCATCTTTGGAGATGGTCTGATCGGAGCTCTCAGCGACTCTCACACAAACCTCCATAGGTTAGCAAAAGACGGATCATGTGGATTTCTTGCTCTTCGCGACATCCCTTCCCATCGTGGTAGATATTCAACCATTCTTTCATTCATTCAATCAAAATCATTCGTTGAGATTCATATGAGAGACCAAAACAGTGTTACTTATGGACAAAATTCTGTCCAAATTCCTGTAGGTCTTGTGATGTTCTTCTCTATTATTTAATGCTGTCTGAGTCATCGTTGTAACCCCAGATAGAAAGCTTGTTATATTGCACCCTTTCCATAAAAACATTCATTCATTGCTATTATTTCATGCCACCCGAGTAGGAATTCATCTTTTTAATCTCAATAGCGTGCTTATTGGATTTTTTGGTATGTATACCATACATTCATATTCATTGAACTTAATCTTAGCTAAAGTGGCATTACTTCATTCTAATCTTGTTCAAAATTGTGGTCTTTTTTATTGTTGTTTCTTGATATCTTTGTAGAGATTCAAAAATTTCAACCAACCTATAAGGTTTAGGGGTCTGTTTGCAGATTTTAGATCTGCTAAGTCAGAAGCATATACATTTCCTTCTGAATTCTTATAAATGTAGAGATTTCTAAGTTGGAAATTTTATTAAGAGAATAAAAAGTCCTACAGATATATTTTTTCATGCTATCCATAGTCCTGGTAAAAATAATATTTGTTCAGTTTAAACTCATTTTATCCATGTTGTCTAGGAAAAATGTTAGTTCATTCACTAGAGCCTCTGTCAAAATCTGAACACTGGATGGAAATATTTATTATAAGAACAAAATCCTGCTGAAATATGTAAATGCTCTGCTGAATTCCCATAACTTTCTATCATTTCATGCATATCAATACTTTTCTGATGCATAAAGAAGATTTTCGTCAACACTGCATGAGGTCCTTTTAAATAATTTAGATTATTCTTATGATGACAGCGACTCCCAATGGCAGGGTTTTGTTTGAAATGCAACAAATTCTTGACATGCATGATCCTCTGGTTCGTTGATTCATGCTCATCTGGATTCTGTTCAAGAAATGAATGCTTAGAGAAAATATTACTGACAAATGAATCTGCTTTTATGTGGCACAGGTAAATTCTGCTGAGGGAAGCTACCAAGAAGAAGATGCCATGCCCTCCATTGCTGAAAGGTTTGGGCATACTTTATAGTTCTATTATATCTCGAGGGCATTCCTTTATGAGGCTGTTGTTACTATGCTCTGGGTACTAAAAAGTAAAACATTTTATCCTTAACTATGTTTTTATATTCATCTTATTTTTAGATACTGATCACTTTAAAATTGTAGTGTAAATAGTGGCGGAAACTGAAACAGAAACAAATAAAGGGCTATACAAAGATCTCTTGGGCTTATTTGAGTTGCCTTTAAAGAGATTTATGTACTGCAGCAAATCGTTAAAATCACAAGTTACGAGTGAAGGATACCTGATATTTGCCCACAAATCAAATTAGTTATATTCTAGTGAATGATGGCCCGATAACACTTGACACGCTATACCAAATTAAAAAGGAATTTAATAATTTCAATATGGACTCAGGATGAATTTCAGGTCCACAAAATGTAGCCTGTATTGTAATTTTATTTTGATGTGATCCAGAACTATTGAAATTGGACATGAAAAAATTGCATGGCAGTGTGAAACAGTTGAGGGCCAATGGTAGTAGCGCTATATCTTGGTGTATTTTCTTCTATTAGTTATCAATCCCAATGTGACACCAACCTTTGAGGTCAACAGGGTGTCAAATTCTTTGTTCAAGAGCAACCTAGCTTCGTTGGGTAAAATTAATTAAGTCAAGTGAGTGAAAATCTTAAGTAGATATTTCTTCATTTATATAAAACTTCTCCAGTGGTGAAATCCAGCAAACTTGATGGTTTGATTTGTGTTTATTCTATTTTCGAAGACTGAAACCAACCCATGGAACTTCTAGAGTACTGCCTACTGATCATTCATCAGGAAATCTGCACATTTAGCATTGGAAGAGTCTCTTGCAGCCCCAAAATTTAATTTCAACTTCTACATCAAAAGGGGTTTGTTTGAGAAAGGCAAATCATGTGCAGGCTGCCAAGTGTCTAATCCACACATAACTTTAGTTTCACTTTATTTGGAGCCTAACTCCTAACTTTAGAACGTCTTTATTTTTACCAATGGACACAGCTTCCCACACACTGGAATCCAATGCTGACTGGAGCCACCAGATGCTGATATCGGTCACATAACTCTTGGCTCATCCAGTTAGGGTTCATTGGCCTTTATCAACCATTTCTCTCTGGCCATGTAATGCCATGTTGGAACCCTTACCTGTTTTCCTAATACTCAGTACAGCCCCTCATAAAGTCAAGGTGTAGGGTTCAAATCTTGTTCTCCACAAAATACAACTTTAACTACGGAGTAGTAACCTCCCTTCTTAGGAAGGTGTGACATACAAGATGATATGTTGTTTTGGTCCCATAGGTCAAAATTGAGCTTATCATGGACGATAAAAGATCTATTTTATTTTCTCTCTGTGATTGGTATATGATATCAACTTGTAAATTATTTATGAAAGTGTGATTGAGTATTGCTACTACCAAGAATCTGTTTATTGCATTTTTACCCATTCATATCCCATATCAATCTAATTTCTTTCCACTATATTCTCATTGTAGATTTTGAGGGGGTACTTAGTTCCCACACACTATCTTTTGAGGAGGATTCCATTTGTCACCAGCTGAGGCAGAGAGGGCCTGCTGCCATGGTTTTATAGCTTATCATTACTAGTGTGAGGAAGTATTAAAATTGAGTGCTATTTGAGTTCTTAGAAGATAATATTTCAGAAAACCCAGCAAAATTGCTGATTGTCTCACTACAAAAAATAGGTGTCATAAGATCATTTTGAAATAAACATAATCCTTGTTAACTTCAATTAAAGTTTAATCAGGAGTCATGAATCATGAAAACTTGCTTGCAAAGAAGCTGCATGAATATTTTTGACAAGCAGATACTATTGAGTAAAAGATAAAGCTTTAAAAACCTGTGGAAAAGGGATATGAATCTTAGGATTTTTCCTTTGATCATTGTTGAGAACCCATGAAAAGAATGTTTGATTTATTGTGTTGTGGTAGTTGACTTTGAGATCAAATTTAAGTAAAGGTTATGTAATGATTAATCTGCGTAGATACTAAATAGGCCTTATTGTCGCAAACATGTGAAGGAAGTACTACATAACCCATATATCCTAAACAAAAGTTAATATACTGTCTGATGTCTAGTTTTCAACATCTTTAGGGTTTTGACTAAAGCTTAGGTTTTTGTTGCAGATTCATGGGCATGAAAGCAGCTTTGATCACAAATTCAAGCATTGTAGGGGACGTGGGTAAATCTGCTGGGTTTACCTTAATGAATGACAAGATCAAATTTGTCAAAGAAGAAACAATTACCAGTATCTCAGATTCAGTGCTGCCCAAACCTTCAATAGCAGCTTTAGAACTCATAGAAATGCTAGGGCTGGGAACTAAATGTGACGATTCTGCTGTTAGTAATGAGTTGGTTTTATTGCACCTTGGAAGGGGCTCCAATGATGACAGCCTAAAGTACCTTGATTGGATAAATTCCTTGGTTGGCGAAATTAAGGCTCTAATGCAGCCAGGAACTAAAGCAAATGATCATTTGTATCTTGTTTTGGTTTTGGGTTATGGAGACGAGGCCATTTTACATGAAAATATTGAAGCTGCCAAAGTTCCAACTCTAGAATTGCTTGGGCAGATGCCAGAAAGGATGAGAGTATTTCGTCCCAAGCAATCATACAAATGGAAGGATGGGAGACAAGTTGATGGCGTGAGGTAAGTCTAATAGAGATTATTAATTTTAAGGAATAGTTTAACTGAGCATCATTATTAATCTTTGCTTTAACAATGGCTTACGAAGAATTATTATTAATTTTAATTTAAATGGACTTTTGGGAAATGAAACTGAAAGTTTTGTTTTCTTTATGGTTGATTAGAGATAATCATCCATTACTGGTTGTGCATCACATGGATGGGGTCACACGCCGAGATGAGACTGAATTTCTTAGCTTTCAAGAATTCATAAAGGCAATAGAACTGTTAGTTTGAATTGCTTTTTCTATAAATTTGAACATCTTTTTATTGGAAATGAAACTCTTTTAACATATTTTCTTTGTTTTATTTGCTTCATGCAGAATGGTAGCAGTCTTGCAATTTTGGCTGATCGATTTCTCCATGAGATTGCTTTTAAGCTTTGGAAGGCACCCAAATATGGAGCCTGACATTATTTGTTCATGGATAACATGATTATCTCATAGCCAGTTCTCAGAATACTGGCAGATAATGAACTCATCTAAGCTTAAGTGTGGGGCAATCATTTCTCTGATGCTACATGATTAAAAAACTGTTTGACCAGTTTTACAATGTTGGAACATACCAATAAAGCTAGCATGCAAATACAAGTCCTATAGTATCGGAAGGAAATGTCACTATCATCAAATTAAAAAATGTTTTATAGTATCATGACGAGATTTCAATCTCAAAGCCATCTCAATTGATGTAAACTGAGACTTCAGAAATGCATCTCGATTTTCAGGAAAGTGCTGAACTTTTGTTATATACTAATATTTATCTAGATCCTTAGAAGGAGTTTGAGAAGCCTTGGATAACACTGAAAGAGTGAAAAGGTAGGCCAAAATGGGTATTTGCTTGTCGCACAAACATGAGTAGCTGCTGTTTTGCCTATGTTAATGATGTCAGCTCTTTTCTCTATAATAAGATACATCTTGATCTCATGTTGTAATGCAAAATTGTTGTTTATATTCTCCTTGATGTTCTCTGAAGCCCTCATTTCAAGGGTCAAATTGAGCAAATTGCTCTGGTTTTACAAACTTTACATGATTGATCGAGTGGCGTAGGAATGGCCAAAGGGGCTAGATAGTTGGATAGTAAATTGATAGAAAACACCAAATGTTTGTTATATGATGTTTTGGGCCTCTTAAAATCTGCCTTACGAGGTTGACATTTAGGCAATCCTCGCAATAAATTGTCTTACAAAAACTATGAAGGAATACTCGCAATACATGGAATAAATTGATGATGATGAATGCCTTTTGAGGATTACTTTTTGAATGAGTGTATGAACTTTTCTATGTTAGTATATGATGTGCCGCCACATTGCGTGGCCCTCTTTATAGCCGTTTTAAACTTTTGAGCTCTGTTTCTCATTTCAAGGCCTCCGTTGTCATGAAAGAGCAGCTTCACAGCCCTCTCGATATTGTCACTATCCACAACAGGGCCATCCGAATGTAGTATGAACTTGATGTTCATACCCACCTTCCATATATCTACAATAAGCTTACAATTTGTAGTTTGGTCACCTTGAATAGGTATAGGGATCATGGGCACCCCCATGCACATGCTCTCCAATGTCGAATTCCATCCGCAATGGGTGAGAAAGGCACCAACAGATGAGTGAGCGAGTACATCGAGTTGAGGAGCCCATGGAATGATAAGGCCATCTGTTTCTTCGGAGAAATGCTCTGGTAAAAACTCATACACATTGGTGGAAGGCCAAAAGTTTGAGGGCCTAAGTGCCCACAAGTAAGGTTGTTTGCTTGCTTTGATTCCCTCTGCAATACTCTTGATGAGCTCCACCGAAGGATTCCATAAGCTTCCAAAAGAAATATACACAACCGAATGCTTCGATTTCTTATCCAGCCATGTGATACAAGCATTCTCATCTTCTTGCTTCATTCCGGTAAACATCGGGAGCACAGGCCCTATCGGATATACAGGGATATGGAACTCTGACTCGAGTGCTCGGGATGCTTCTCCTTCCAACTCCTCAAAAGTATTCATTAAGATTGCATTGCAAAGCATTATTTTGTTGGAATGTATTTTCAGGAACTCAACAGAAGGACTCGACGGATCATGTACATGCATGTATGTAGGGAAGCTTCGAGGAGGCAAACCAGGTATGCCGGGTATGTAAGTCACGAGCTGATCTTTTCCATCGTGACCGTAAAGCTTTGGGTTTTGCTCCTCATGAAACTTGGTATCTGAGACACATGGAGGACAGGGTTTGTGTTTAACATCATTAAATGTGTGATGTTTTCAAGGACAATTCAATGAAACAATTAACAAAAGATTACAAATATCAGAACACGTTCTTGGCTTATAATCACTTTGATTTGACTTTGATATTAATTCAATTCACTTTTCTTTTTAATAGGAAAATATAACTTTGGGCTAGGATGAGGGGGAATCAAAATCCCTCATAAGTCATGGATAGTAGATATATTATCTTATTAGCAGTTAAACTTGACTATAACATTTTTACCAAACATATTCAAGAAATGGATTCAAGGACAAATAGTTCATTTTCACTTAGTACTGACCTTCATGGAAGAAGCCATTGGAGATAAGCAGAGGAATATGAAAATACATGCTCAGCACAATCGCGGATTGGGTAGAGAAAAGGACAGTGGGAATGCCGAGATCGACCATGGCATCAATAGCCCATTGACAAAAGATACCGACGACAGCAAACGAAACTTTGGTGTGGCATCGCGTCTCGTTCTCCTCCAAATGCTTGATGAAGAGCTTGATGTTTTTCGACATGACATAACCACTCTTGACAACCATCCATCTAGTGTCATCGGAATCCTGGGCCGTGAGCCAGTCGAAATCGGGAGGGAGACCATCATCAACACAAACCAAGCCAATGTTGGGTTGTACTAAGGTCTCCTCAGAGAACCCTCTCCGACCTAATTCTGCCATGGCCCATGATGGGCTTCCATGACCATGGAGCTTGGCCATGAGGTGAGTGTGGTAGTGGTAATTGTTGATAAGGGTGATATGGAGGTTTTGGTCATGGTTTGTGAGTGTTTTGACAAGGTGCATCATTGGATTGATCTGTCCTTGGACTGGGAAGGGAATGAAGAGGGCATGAGCTCTCTTACCATGAGAGGCTAAGTCTACAGCTTCCATTGATGTGGCCATGGCTACTTAGCCTTTCCTCTCTCTCTCTCTCTCTCTCTCTACACACACACACACACACACAGATAGATAGATAGATTTGGTTGGAAGGAAGAAGGCAAGGTGGTGAAGGGACTTAAATACATACATACCTTTATTGTAAAATAAATAAATACCTCATTGCTACTTTACAAATTTTATTTCATAAGCCTAGAACCCTAACCTTGACCTTTTTTGTTTTTAATTTATCCTCCATGTTTTCAAATGATGCCCAGTGCAGCCGGATGTCTCTAGTTGGTTCAGCTATGGTGTGAAGACTTGTACCGACGATGATATTTCTATAAGAGTCGTGGACACCGGCTTGTTTGTCCGAACCCTCTCTTTTTAATGGCCACCATCTTATTGTTTTGTTGTTGACATGTGTATCTTGTGTCTTTGTAAAACACACAATGTGTCGGTCAAGAATGAGGAGACAAGGGAAACCGAAAAGAGGATTGGCATGTGTTGTTTTCCTTATATTTGGCCACTTCTATCTAAGCTCCTCAACTTTCAAGCACTTTTTTTTTGTTTTTTTGTTTTTGGTTGCCTTTGTTCGTGCTCCTTAGTCATTGGTTGTAAAGTGGACACGTAACATTAATTTTGGAGTAATGATACAAGAGATAAATGGTACAATAATGATACAAGAGCTCTAAAGTGTCGTGGACATGTAACATTAAATGCTTCTTTTGCACTTTCAAGTGGAAGATAATAATCATCTTTGCATACAATGTTCGATTGCTTGTCCGATTTGGGGGATGTATGTTTGACTTCAATGACTTCCATGCCACTTACACTTTTTCATTTATCCCTCCCTTTATTTGAATTGGGGGTGAGAGAATAAGTAAAAATGGATAAATGAAAAAGTACTTGCGACATTGTAGTCAACATCTATTGACGTCACCTGCAACCATCAATGGTGGGTGCCAATAGGTGGTGGATAGTGATGATAGATGTTGGAATGAGTAGAGATTAGTAGCAATAGTTGAGATTATGGAAAAGGCAGTAACAGTCGGCAATAGTTTGTGAAATTAAGTAATCTACCAACATTTAACATAAGACAATATTCTAAACTATGATGAATCATAAACCATTCCATTATCACCAATTGTAACATTTCCGATCTTCTCATATGTAAGAAAGTCACCACACACACAAAAAAAGATCATGAAGATCCAACTCATACATATTATAAAAGTTGGACACTCTATGAAGAAATGTAACAACTTGCCAATAGAAGTTTATATTTATGATGTTACTTCAATGCACAACATATTTTGTATTCACCACACTCACACATACATATACACCATAAATACATACTTTACAATGTTACATCAAGCGGACATGATAAATATATGCTATTCTTCTTGTTCACCCAATCTCCCTTCTAGTGCATGACCATTTTATGATACAACCATCAACATTAGGTGTATGCATGGCTTCATATTCCCAAGTTTCAATTCGATGTATAATATGTATCTATATTGTGACACATCCGATCCCAATGCCTCTGTTACATCCAACCCGACGAATGTGTCGTTGGCCTAGGAGGAGGTTCCTATAAATCCTCCATGAAATCTCTGTCTACACTAAGGAACTCGAGACAAGAGTTGCCTTACTTGAAAGGGAAGTCGACAATCTACGGTCAAGGACCTTAGTGCTTGCATCACCAACACGAATGCAGAGTTGGTGCGCGCCTACTTGCCAAAGAGTCTCGTGCCGCTTGAAGCGCCAATGAAGCTCCACGCGTGAAGCCTCATGAACACGAAAACTACAATGGAGCTCGAGATGCCCAAGTTATAGTTGTCCGTATCGTCAATGAGGTGGACCATGTCTTCCATTGCTCCACCTTCTTGACCGGGGATGCTAAACTATCGCGTTCAACGAAAGGGACCCGTGCATGGGAAGAATTGAAGGAAGCTCTTAGCAAACAATTACTTCCTTCTAATTCTGAGTGGAAGGCTGGACAACAACTTGACCTACTTCATCACACGGGCCATATCAAGGATTATATTAAATCCTCTCGTGCTCTTAGGTTACAAATTCTTTCCATGGGAGAACAAGATCGTTTCTTTGCATTCACAAACCGGTTAACACGTTCGCGTTCACAAGTGGAAGGATAAGGAATATTCTGTTTGATTTTGGGTTTTTTTTTGCCATTTCACAAAACACCTTGATACTAGTATCACGTGGTCTCCAAAACTTGATGAAAAAGTTGAAATTTTCACCATTTGGTAAAATTGAAAAATGCCAAATTCTGGTCAAATACGAAAAGTAACTTTGTGGATATTTAAAGAAAAATGACAACTAATAAGTTTTTAGAACTTAAAGAAATCGAAAGCAGAAGATTTCAAAACAATGAACGTTTTTATTTCATTCGATAAAATGTTATCTAAATTTGTTACATATAGTTGCACAACAAATACATTTGGGAGTTATTTGCATAACTATCATCATTCTTTTCATGAAACACGTTCGCGTTCACAAGTGGAAGGATCGCGCATAAATGGAAGGATAAGGGAAATTTTGGTTGATTTTAGGGCTTTTTCAATGATTTTACAAAACAGATTGATACCAGTATCATACATGTTCAAACATACTATGAAAAAGGTTAAAAATCCACTATTTTTGTGATTTAGAAGTAACTAAAAAAAGACGAATTTCAAAAAGATACATTCTCAATTTATATCACAAACTTTACAACCAATGTTATTTTATAAGAAACGATTTTTTAGAAATCATAAGAATTCAAAACACATGCTTTTATATTACTCGATTTGTTACAAGCGGAATGTAGTTACACTTAATAGCCAAATATACATTCATGATCACTCCTTTACGGAGAATCACTACTATAACTAATATACAATGACGATTCCTCTTCATCATCCTCGGATGTACCAATCAGTGCATTATCTTCGTCATAAACCAAATGGTTTGACTCTAGATTATATGTAGCAGATCTCGTTTGCCTTTGACTCGAGCCACCTTGTAGACCTGGTAATTTTTCTTTTATTATATCTATTGTTGACTTCCTTAATCGTCCGGCTTTTGTAAGTGTGAAGTCGTACACGATGATATCCACATCAGAGATATCAAGGGTCGAGGTGTTACGAATGTTTCGCTTCCTCTTCCTACCTCCCCTTCTTGTTGGGCATTCAATCATCTCCAATGTATACTTACCTGTAAAAGCATTTGCATTTCTAGTGTTGTACCAATGAACATTTATAGACTTGATCGTGTTTTCTACTTCATGCATTAGCACTTCTAGAATTTTACCAACCCAAAATTGGTGGCCATGTGAGTTCTCATCAGCCGGCGTTGCAATCAACATCCCCGCGGTGAGCTCTTGTAAATTGCCTTGCCATCTAGCTTCGGCTGCTTTGGTCATCCTTGGTCCCACATAAATGTCTCTTTGTTGTGGATGGACTAAGCTGTCATTAATCGCATTTGGTAGTTGCTCCGGAGTTCTATTTACGCGATCATGTTGCAGCGACCATGTGAATGGCGTTTCCAAATTCCAATTATCACAAGATACACAATTGTCTATAATTCCTTTCTGATCACTATAAAATACATCCCACCATGACGTGTCTTGTTGTGCGGCATATTTCTTGGCGGCCTCAATATGCTTTCTTTTTTCTTCTAAGGCTTGGAGCCATGATCGTTTTTGTTCTGATACCAAGTCGCTCTGCAACTGTCCTTTCTTCTCAATTGGCATTTACTTAGCTCCATGGACAATTGTACTTGGCATACAAAGTAATAACTAGCAACCACCTTCAGGTTCCCATGTTTAGCATACAAAAGTGTAGAACCACTTATTCCATTTTTCTTTATCATAAAAATGTGATTGAAACTTATATTGTTTAACTGAGCAAGCACTTTAACATTCCCACCACCCCCATCTGATATATATCTCTTAAAGTCATATACCTCCTTCAAGTGTAACACTTTTGGGCGTGGCGTATATGCATCACAAATGACATCAAATAGTTTAGGTAAAGTGAAAGCATCATGCCGAGACAACTGTTTGGAGAATGTGCTAAACATCTGATCTATATGGTCATGTGTGTGGCCAACCAAAAGAAAATTGACTTTCACTTTCCTAAACAATTCTTGGTTGACCAACATTCTTAGATAGCCAAATACAGTTGAATTTTTGTTCTCTCTAGCAGTATTGTCCAATTGAATGTATAGAACATGGGGGAAAGGTTGGCCCCAAGACATCAAAACTCGGTGAATGACTGTAACTGTTAGGTTAGGGTCATTGTGAACATTGGGGTATGTAATGAAGACGTGAGGTCCAACATACCTATTATAAGCCAAGCATCCCACCAAGTGCATTTGAACAAGGCACTCATCATTGACATCTTTGGGGAGCCTCCGCATATGCGGCAAACACGTCTTCTTCTGGTCCATGCCATCTATCATTAAGCACATGTATTGTTCGGGCCTCTTCAAACACTTCTCTCTATGATGCATCGCCTTCTTTCGTTCTAAGGATTGTGCCTCATGATGCTCTTGTAGTAACTTCTTACTCATATCCTTTTCCATTGATGTCTTTGCACCTTTAGCCAAACTTTTAAGATTTGCACAAATGGAGTAATACCCCATACGTACTTTACGAGGAATGATAACATTTGAAAACCGAGCTCTCCATAATCTTGTGAATTGGCTATAGGTGATAAACTTATTACGTGAGCCCAGCATATCAGATCGATAGACATCATAAACTTCCCGACGTGTATAATTATCAGAAAGGTGCATCCTACCTGTAGTGGGCATTACTTCACAATTTAACTGAAAGTAAGTTTTCATCTAACCAATGGCATGTCTTCCAATTGCACCTTTCATACTTGGAACCTCTTTACAATTGAGCATCTGATCCCCGCTAAGTAGACGTTGTTGTACTCTATGTAGCTGCATGCTACTAACACATAACGCAATTTTGAATGCAACTCTACATATCTGTTGCGCATGGAAGATATAATACTCGAATGATACTTTGATCCCCATACATTTGTCAGATACTAGTTGCATATGTGACTTGAGGTAAGTGTCTTGCTCATCACCGGTCATCGAAAAATAGTATCGCCGTAATTCTCGCCACTTTGATTTTCCATCATAGACATACAACCACGGGCACAACATATTTTTTTGACATCAAATCCAATCTGTTTATCTGATGTCACCAAGCTAAATCTAGCCAGACGAATTCTTCGTGGGATTCTTCTAATATGCATAGGGCTCCCAGATTTCTCTTCCTGCACAGAGGTTGGTGTAACCTTGTTACAATCTAATTCTTTGTTGTGACCATCGCCAATGTTATTCAATGTTTCCTTGGCACTACCTTCATTCTCCGTATCTTTATTAATATCGTATTCTTCAATAGAGAACTCTTCACATGTGTCATTATTTACATTCCCTGTAGATGAGCTCAGACAATATTCTTCGATAGAATATGGTGAGTCTGTCGACAGACAATATTCTTCAATAGAATATGGTGACTCTGTCGACAAACAATACTCTTTAGTAGAAAACGATGAGTCTGACGACAAACAATATTCTTCAATCGAGAACGGTGAATCTTCACTCATGGCTTAAGGTCTAGATAGGGCTCTGTAAGTTATGTGCTTAGGGTAAGGAAAAAAACTAATAAGCTCCTCTCTAAACATACACTCCTCTCTAAATATAAACTTCTCTCTAAACAAAAGCCAAATCAATAGAATGTCTATATTATGTAATATTATATTAATACAATACATAAAAATTTTATTTTTAATATAGTAATTGTATTTAAAATATCAATTATTATTTAAACTACATCTATATGAAGTTAAATCAAGTATAATATAAATCTAATCATTACCAAGCCATAAATATGTTGGATTAATGTTAAAATCATTGGCTAATTAATGGCACCCATATTTGATATAGAACCTCTCACTCATTGGTTCTTTAATGCTCACCATTTTAAATATTAGACTTATTAATCATTGGTTAATTCATGCCCACATCTTTAATACACAGCATTTGAGAGTCATAAAAATTGTTGCTTTTAGTAATCAATCATTGGTATATTCATGAACCTCTATCATTGTCTCCTTCATGACCTTTGAAGTCATTGCAGGTTGTTATCACTATAAAAGATTGATCAATATGTTAGTTTGACTTTGTAATCATTAATGCAATCATAAGTTACTCTAGTAAATGTGACTATGGTTACCAACTAACTATCCTCAAACTTACCAACCTTGGTTAAGGTGACTATGGTTACTTTAACCAATGTGGTCAATCCCTATAAATAGGAAGACCTCGTCATATTTCACTCACAAGAGCACACAAGAGCATACAGAGTGTACAGAGCACACAGAGTACACAAAGCACACAGAGCACGAAGCACAAAAGCGCGATCTCTGCCTCCACTGCCACACGATCAACCATGTCTTCAAAGAGAATCGAGCGCGAGGACTCCAGGTCAGTGTTGGGCAAAGTTTGTAGCCTCTACCGGAAATTTTCCTGCTTCTCATGAACCTAACCGGAATTTTAAAATTTTGGCCGGCCATGTTCCTACCAACGACAATGTCAACCGGAACATGTTGAAATTTTTTTTGGCCGCATAACCAAAAAAAATCTAATGCAATACCAAATCAAATCAATCACAAAATTTTGGAACCCAAAAACTAAAGATATATATTTACCAAAAAAAATTCTAATAGTACTAGTAAAAAATTTCCACAAAAAACCATTACTAATGGTACTAGTACTACTACTAACTCTAGTAATGTTATGAATAAAAGCTGGTATGCCCCTGTTTCAAGAACTGTATCAGAACCTATAAATTATCATCATATTGAAGAAGAAGATGAAGAAAAAGAAGAAGAAAGTGAGAGAAACAGAGTGAAAGACAGGCATCATGTCGTTCCCCTTGCTTCTAGATCAAGCTATGGTTTTCTCAAGCTCAGTGACAAAAAGGATGATTTGGGCCACATTTATAATAACCTCAAATCATTCAGAATAGAGCTTAATCCGATCATTGAAGAAGAACAAGAGGAAGAGCAAGAAGGTATGGGTCACCCTGATCAACATAGCATTCATGCTGATAATGGTGTAGATCAATTGGAAACTATTAATGCATGGGAGCTAATGGAAGGATTAGATGATGATGATGATGATATTGATGATGGTCATGGTCATTGGGATGGTCATGGTCTTGGTCTTGGTCAAGAAGGAGGAAAGCCTCTAAATATAGAAAGGTCTTTATGTTTTAATAGGATCCATGATCTGGAATCTTGCTTTGATCGAGAGGCTAATTCACCTCTATGGAAACCTTATAATGACTTCACAAGACAAAAACCTAAAATGCAGCATCCTCACCATCAACATAGGAGGTTCAAATCTTGTGAAGGCCTTGATGTAATGCTAGAAGAAGAAGAAGAAGAGAAGGAACAATATGATTGTTATTCTTACATGAAAAAACCTATGAAGTCTACTACCATATATACAACAATGGGGATTTAATTTCTTCATTTTTGCACAAAAATAGAGCTTTTATTAGCCATGCATAAAGACCTCAACATGCAATATAATTATGAAAGAATTAGAGAATTGAATGTTTTATTATAGCTCATCTCCAACAATAATGAGCACAACCTCAAGAGACAAGACATTGTTTAGCTAGAGGAAAGCCAAAATACATACCTCATAAGAAAAATGAGCAAAATCCATACCTGAGAGTGGTGGTTTGTGCACAGGGAAGAACAAGTAGGGAGCAGTGACCAGGGAACAAGGAGTATCGATCAAAGAGTAGAGACCAAGGTATAGGGAGCAGGGAACGGGAAGCAACAATAGGGATAAGCAAATAGCGACTGTGAGCAGCGAACAGGGATCAAGAAACGTAAGGTCTCGAGTCTCGACTCTTGACTCTCAGGAGGGAAGAAAGGGGGAAAGAGGGGGAAAGAGGGGGAAAGTTAAAACTATATTTTTGTTATATATACATACCTATATTTTTTTAAAACTATATAACTAGCCGGTTGAAAAAATATCAACCGGCTAGATTCCTGTTGGTAGGATAACCTGGCCGGAATCAATTTCGGCATTCCCCCACCTTGGCCGGCAAAAGTCCCAATGCAACAGGAAGGCTGACACTGTTCCTGGGACTTTGCCCAACACTGCTCCAGGTAGGCCTCTGACACTAGTGGACATTTTTGTAAATATGTTTTGTCGCTCAAGAACTCGATACGCCGTATCGAGTTCCTCTATACAATACAAACTTGATACAGGAACTTGATACGGCGTATCGAGTTCATATTTTTTTTTTGCTTTTTAAACAGGAACTCGATACGACGTATCAAGTTGCTGTTTAAAACATACACTTTAAATAGGAACTCGATATGCCGTATCGAGTTCGTGTTTAAAACCTAAACTTTAAACAGGAACTCGATACGCCGTATTGAGTTCCTGTGTTTCCTTTGCTTTTTAAACAGGAACTCGATACGCCATATTGAGGTCCCGTTTAAAACCTAAACTTTAAACGGGAACTCGATACATAAAAAAGACTGATTTTGACAGACAATTTGATATCTTTTCCACACAATAATTAATTGTTGCCCCAAAAAACATAATTTTTCTCTTTCAGGGCCAGACTTTAAACGGGAAATCGATACGGCGTATCGAGTTCGTGTTTAAAACCTAAACTTTAAACGGGAACTCGATACGCCGTATCGAGTTCTTGTGATTTCTTTGCTTTTTAAACAGGAACTCGATACGGCATATCGAGTTCCCGTTTAAAGTTTAGGTTTTAAACACGAACTCGATACGCGGTATACGGTTCTTCCACCACGAGTATTTGGACGTGAAACAAAAGTTTGGTGTGAAGTTACGTCCAGGCCTACGACGTCAATGTCTGCATGAAGTCGGCATTGTCATAGATGATAATGTTAAGTCCGATGGTCTTCGAAAATATGAGTCTTGGTTTCAATTGGCATTTAGAGATGGAGAAGTATGGTACCTACAAGATCAAATCTTCTCAATGTGGGAGAATAAGGAGGTAAAGGGTCAACGACAAAAGAAATGTAAGGTTGACCCTCAACTAGAGTTAAAGTCACAAGCCGCCAAGAAAATTGACTTGACAATTGAAGAAGCCGCAGACGACATGAAGCTGTCTCTGTGGAGAGCGATGCAAGGTATTAAGGACGAGCAGCTTCTTGTGTCTATTTTGTCAAGGGTTGTGGCGAAAGATTTAAGCCTTGAAGAAATGGTCACTGAGTTCAATAAGTAAGTCTTTCAAATACTGAAATTGTAGTCTATATGGTGTAATTCAAAGTTCTAATCTTGATTTCTAATTTTACAGTCATAAGGTGTACATGAAAATCCAAGAAGTTATGATGAAACAACTTGGATGTATAACTTGGGAACAAGTGACCGAGGATTATCCTCTAACGTCTTCATATAAGGCGTTATCAGAGTATTTTATTGCATTCAAGGATTGGGTTAGTATTGATGGTTTTTGATTACCCTTTCATTATATGTAGAGCTTGTATAATAATACCTGATGTCCTATTGCTTCTATTAGAAACCGTGTCGAGGCAAGAAACAAGGAGAAGTTAAGGATATACACGATTTCCCTACATCCTTCCTTGCACATCTCGAGCGAGCCAGAAAAGAAAAGGATCGTCGCTTAGTCAAGGCATATGAAATGGAGGAAGATGGCTCCTTTAAAAAATTTAGCCACAAAAAAGATATTACGAGAGATCTTTACTACAATGTGGTTTGCGGTGATGTCGTCGACTTGATCCAAAAGGTGCCAAAGAAGGAATATACGCTAATGATTGCAGATATTCCTTACGAATTTCAAATGGTTGGGTCATCATACGACGATGAACCGTTTAGGTTTAAACAATTGGAGAAGATGGTCAAGGATTTCGCTGAGCTAACGACTGCATCCTTGTGGCGAATAGTTGTCTTTCATAGTATGGACCAAGGATACTCGGTAGCTCAAGCTTTGAGATCTCATTGCCATGGCATCGAGAACCTTGCATGGTAATGATTATTTATAGGTGTCTTTCACTATATTGCATTTCTTAAGGTTGTTCAATCTATTCTTAACTCGATGTATTATTTTTTATAGGATCAAGACCAATGTAAATAGAGGGCCAACTTTTCAGTTCGTTAATGCCATTGAATACATCACGGTTGGCTACTTTGATGAAATTAAGAAACAGAGAATCAAGGAGCATTCTAATGAAGTGGGAGGTTCAAATCTGTTGGTATATCCAGCAGTGACACGGAAATTGCGACATGTCACCACGACAGAACGGGGACTTGTCAACCCATATCAAAAATGCGCTTGATCGAGATGTTTTCTATCGAAGGAGACTGGATATTAGATCTCTTTTCTGGCACAAGTATTCCTGAAACTAGGTTAACGATCTTGAGATAACCAATCCCGAATCTTTTTTGTTTGACAACTAAATCTTCTGGTTGCTTACATCACAGGAACGACGTCTGCATGTGCATTGAAGCTCTTTAGAAATACAGTTGCATTGGAGAAGGACGAGGACCAGGTTATATTTATTAATATGCGGATTAAGGCTTTGTGGGAGTGCCTAGACCAGGATGAGGAGGTCGGTGCAAAGAACCTCGCTAATACAGAAAGGTTTCAACCTGCTTCGCGAGAGCCTATTCCTTCGTTAGCCGGCGAACCGGGGGAGCTAATAGAGCTTGATGATGAGCTTATAGAAGATATTTCGTTGGCTCGGCTAACAGGGGAAGTCAATGCACGTATAGCCGAAGAGAGTTCTACACAAGATGATGAAGAAAATGACGTTGATGAATTGATTGCTATGTAATAGACTCTATGAAGAAAATGACACTGACGATTTGTTAGGATTTCACATTATTAATACAAATTTTGGGTTTTACCTAGTGGATTCTATTCTTTATAATCTTCTATATGTTTCAATTTTATTTTTATATACTTGGTTAGTAGATTTATGACATTGGTTTCACCGCGTGCATAACTGACTACCAAATTTATGGAGAAACATGAATTAGTTTAAATTGAGGCTGATTTTGGTCAAAGCTAACCTTAACAGAACATGGCCCTACAATTGTTGCCATGACTGTCCATGTTGTTATTATGGATCTTTGTCTTCTATTGTTAAAACTATTATGTTTCTATTCCATTGCTGCTTAGATTGTGTAGTGTGTTGATAATGGTTCCAGTTGCGTTATCGTTCGGAGTTTGATCTTGTGTGAATCACCTAAGCAATAGAGTAGATCAATTTTAAATACAAGTATGAAAGCCTAATAGGTTTGTTATTTCCACGACATTATCCTAAAGTTCACTGCCTTACATTGTCCACAATTATATACATATGGTTTGATCCCATATGAACAAACTGAGGAATAGATTAGATCAACTTTAAATACAAGTATTGAATACTTTAATAAGTTAGTTATTCCAATCACTTATCCTAATGTGCACTATCCTACATTTTCCACAATTATATACATGCACGTATAGGTCAAAGTATAAATTATAACTCATTTTATTAGTATGGATACAAGTACACCTGTTATTTTTGTAAAACTTACCTAATTAATATAAGTATTTAAGTTAGTGTTTCCCTTGTCGCACAGTAGTGACATATTGAGCCATTGTTGAACTTTATTATGCCTACATTAACTTATCAACGCGTCTAAACTTGCATGATTTCTAATGATCTCCACTCGTAGACCTATCATGTATTTTTATATTTGCAAATTCTCATCAAGTTGAGGAACATGTGATACTAGTGCATCCAATTTTTGTAGAGAGGGTGTATTTGCTTCGTTTTAAGAAGATTCTACAAGTGGAATGCGCAATCCTTCCAATTGAGAATCACTACTATAGATAATATACAATTGTGACTCTTCCTCCTCATCTTCCAATGTACCAATCAAATCATTATCTTCACCAAATGGTATATCCAAATTGTGTGCAGTAAATCTTCTTCACCTTCAATCTGAGATATCTTCTAGACTTGCTAATATCTCTTTTATTATGTATATCGTTGTTGTCCTTAAACATCCAACTTTTGTCAGTGTAAAGTCATACACAATGATATCCACCTCATTAATGTCAATGATAGATGTATTACAAAGGTTCAATGCATCATCACGTCCAAAACTTTACCAATGCAAAATTGGTACCCTAGGTCATGGCCATCTACATGTGTAGCTATTAATATCCCCACCTTGAGTTCTTGCAAGTTTCCTTGTCACTTGAATTATGCTTGTGTCATCATCCTTCATTTTAACTATAAAGATCAACATTAAGTAGTGATTGAGAACCACGTGAACACTTTATGGACCATGTAAATGGCATTTGCAAGGTTCAATTACCATCACCACAATTATTAATAGTTTTTTGTTAATCAATGATGCACATGTTCACCATAAAGTATTTTGTTGTGCAACATACTTCTTTGCACTATCGATATGCATCTTTTTCTCTTGTAAAAACAAAGATTTTAGTACGATTCAAGTTCATGTTAAAAAAACCTCTTTTATTTAAAAAACAACAAGATTTTTAAACATTAACTCGATATATTGTATCGAGTTGATGTAAAAAATAGAGTTTTCATCATAATTCCATACGATGTATTGAATTGTTGCTCAAAGTTTTGTTTACCGGATTTAAATAATAATAATAATAATAAATTGAGTTTGCGTTCATAGAAAAACTAGATTTTTCATTACAATTCGATACAATGTATCGAGTTCATGTTTAAAGTAATTTTTTCAAATTTTTTTCAATTTTTTTCAATTTTTTTAATTTTTTATGGAAAAATAATAATTTTAAACATCAATTCGATACATTGTATCGACCTGTGATAAAAACTCTGGTTTTTTCATCACTTACTAAATCTCAATATTTAAAAAGAAAAACAAAATACCAAAATAAAATAAAATGTAATTATTAAAAAAAATAAATCTAAAATAAAACCTTAAACATGAACTCGATACATTGTATCGAGTTCATGTCAAAAAGTTAGCTTTTCAACACGATATCGAGTTCGTGTTCAAAACTGTGTTTTTTCGACATGAACTCGATACAATGTAGGCTGAACACCCTAGTGGGGATAAAACCATGGAAATGTTGACTTGTAGGTACTTTTGGTCACACATGGAAAAGAGAAGTTCAAGCCTATGTGAGAGGATGCCAAGTGTGCCAACAAGACAACACCGAAGGATGTAAGCCCGTGGGATTGCTTCAACCGTTAAGCATCCTGAACCAACCATGGCAATCCCTTAGCATTGACTTCATCATAAGATTGCCGGAAAGCCAAAACTACATGGGTAACTTCATCGTCGTGGATCGACTTACGAAGTATGCTCACTTTGTGGCTTATGAAAGCCCCATGAATGTTGAGTATCTGGCGAAACTTTTCTTTGCGAATGTGTTCAAATACCATGGGCTCCCGAGAGAGATAATTAGTGATCGTGACAGCCACTTCACCAGTAAATTTTGGTTCATACTTTTCGCTTTGATGGGCACGAATCTCAAGTTTAGTAGTTCCTATCACCCACAGACAGATGGCCAAACGGAGAGGACTAATCAAATCTTGGAGGATTATCTTCGTCATTATGTGAGGTTGGACCAAAAGGATTGGTCCCAATACCTCCACAAGCAAAATTCCACGAGATTTAGTCCTTTCAAACTCAATTATGGGTTCCAACCTTTGTCTCCTGGAGACCTTACGACGTTACCATTAGTTAGCATTGTTCCAAGTGTTAATATCGCAATGGATAGGTGGTCCACTTGCCTCAACCACGCTAAGGAAGCTACGGAGAAGGCTCAAGCTAGGTACAAGAAATATGCCGACCTCAAATGTAGGCATGAAGAATACGAAGTGGGAGACTTGGTGTTCATCAACTTAGATAGCGAACAATTTATTCTTCCAAAGGGTATCACTCCAAAGCTTGCTCGGCGGTATGATGTTCCCTTTCCTATCATCGAGAAACTATCTCCCTTGACTTACAAAGTCAAGCTACCGGAGCACATGGGTGTGCATTCGGTGTTCCACATTTCCTTGCTCAAGAGGAGCTACTTGGATGAAAACCATGAGGAAATGGTTCGAAGGGGTCCCGCTTTGGTGATTGACAAAGGTAGTGACTTCGTCTTGGAGGCCATCCTTCATCATCGGGATTGATCAAACCAAAATGGGCCTAATAGGCTTTACCATTGCCAATGGAAAGGAAAACCCACAGAAGAGAATTCATGGCAACAAGGTGCAACCTTTTGGCAATTTTAAGATATGGTTAATGCATATAATTCCCTTCACCCCTTTAAAACAAAAGGGGGACACCTTCTTCAAATGGGGGAATTGTAACACATCCGATGTGTTGAGGGTTCCGTGATTGGAACCACAACACACCACCTCGATGGATTGAGGTGAGGGCCTTTCTCGACGAATAGAAAAGGCACCCATGACTCGAGGTGTGAGTCGTGGGCTTCTAAGTCTTCTCGATGGATGAAGAAGACACCCATGACTCAAGGTTTGAGTCATGTGCTTGTGGCATGTGTACCATTGCCAAGGTGCACACAGGGAATGGAATCTCTAGTGCATTCAATAACCCAAGGTACTCAAGTACCTATGTGGGGAATGAAATCTTCCTAGTGCATTCAAGAACCTAATGTAATCAAGTACCTATGTGGGGGAATGGAATCTCCTAGTGCATTCAATAACCTAATGTACTCAAGTACCTACGTGGGGGAATGGAATCTCCCTAGTCCATTCAATAATCTAATGATAAATGGAATCTCCCTAGAGACTTGTATTCAATACCATTATAATGAATATAGGGTACTCATGTACTATATGGGGGGGACTTACGAGAGACTGAAGAGGGATCTTCTATTTAAGTTGGACAGAGGGTGGTTGGGTGGGGGGTCAGTGGATCCAAATTCTCTCTCATAGTCATTGATTCCCGTAGACGAGGAGCGTCGACACGTGAGTCTGAACTGATCGACGATCCACCCTTATCACAAAATTTTTGGTGGTGTTACAATGGGAGATACTCAAGACAAAAATATTTCCTAGGGACTATAGTTACTAGATCATTCAATGTTTGGATGTTGACTTCTCTCTCAAGTATCATGGGGGATTTGGTCCATCGCTACCTCCTCATCACGTCAAGTCTCCATTTTTTTTTCATTATTAAGGATTTTGTGGCATAATTAACAAACATGCATTGCTTCTCTTGTTTATTAATGACAGGAGCTTGTGCATCATGGTCGTTCCTTTAAAATACATTTTAAAATGTGAAAATTTCCATATTTTCTTGTTGGGGTTAGTTTGCCTATAAGTTATGATTGTAGAGACCATACCTATAGTATGGTTCTATTGTAGTACACAAGGGGTTTTAGGCCCTCATTTGATGTTTATATCTTGTGGTCATGAAATATCACTTTATAAAACTTTATGTGATATTCTATAATACAACAAATTCTATCATAAATATGGTATCGTCACATTAGAAATGTGTAACATATTTTGTTTTTTCTTCATTTGCTTCCAACCAAATGGTAGAAATCTTACAATTCGGCTGATCGATTTCTCCACGAGCTAGCTTTCAAGATTTGGAAGGCTCCCAAAAATGTTGCCTAATAGTATTTGTTCATGCATAACATGATGAACTCTAAACCAATTTACATCATTCCAATTGATAGAGAGCACATCTAAGCTTACGTGTGTGGGCAATCCTTTCTCACATGCTACATAATTAAAACCATTCTAATGGTTTTACAATGTTGTAATCACCTATAAAGTTAGCATGCAAAGAAGTAAGTAATATGGCATCATAATGTTTTGTTGTGTCATGAGGAAATTCCATAATTACTTGATGTCAAAGCCATCTCATAGGTGTAAATTGAAACTTTAGAAATTCATCTTGAATTTCAGTAAAAGGACCAAATCTTTAGGTATATAAGCTACTCTTTATAAAGTTTCTTAAAGGGGTCCCGACTCCCAGGAGCTTAGGATAACATGGAAAGAGTCAAAACAGTAGGACAAAATGGGTGTTTTAATAATCCCACAAGAATAAAAAAAATTCCATTTATATTAACATGGAGACCACATTATCTCCTAGGCATATCATTAAAACCCTAGGAACACCACCAAAAGGACAAAATAATGATGCACAATCTTGGAGGAATTGCTAAAAGAGGTTGTCCAATTCCATTCATTTTCTAACTGAAATTCCTAACAAAAATGGCTCCATTTCCCCATTATTACTACTTATCCTTCTCTTATCACTAGTCACCTCTTTTGTCCATATTAAGACACGTCCAATACAAAATGCTATTATAGATTCCCATATTTCTTCCATCTCAAATTTGTAATGCCTTAAGCAAAATTATTTTCGCATAAATGACATTTCTGCACGTGTTCTTTATATCCCATTTTGTGTTCTTTGAAACCCTCTAATCTCAAGGGTCAAACTGAACAAATTGCATGATTGGTGAGTTACCATATATATACCTTTTTGATTATATGGTACAAAGGTTGAAAGATGAATGCTTTCTTGTTATAGGATACACTACAGCAATCGAATGGGGATCCCTTTTCCATTGTCTTATTGCATTATAGGATATATAAAGATTTAGGCAATCCTCGTAATGAACTGTCTTTCCAAAACTATGTAAGGGATGGATGCACAGAATACAAGGAATAAAATTGATGGTGATGATCAATGTCTTTTGAGGATTATTTTTTGAATGAGTGGATGAACTTTTCTATGTTAGTATATGATGTGCCACCACATTGTGTAGCCCTCTTTATAGCTGTTTTAAACTCTTGAGCTCTGTTTCTCATTTCACTGCCTTCATCGTCATGAAAGAGCACCTTCACGGCCCTCTCGACATCGTCACTACCCACAACAGGTCCGTCCGAATGTAGTACAAACTTGACATTCATACCCACCTTCCATATATCTACAATAAGCTTACAATTTGTAGGTTGGTCAGATTTAATAGGAATAGGGATCATGGGCACCCCCATGCACATGCTCTCCAATGTCGAATTCCATCCGCAATGGGTGAGAAAGGCACCAACAGATGAGTGAGCGAGTACATCAAGTTGAGGAGCCCATGGAATGATAAGGCCATCCGTTTCTTCGGAGAAATGCTCCGGTAAAAACTCATACACATTGGGGGAAGGCCACAAGTTTGAGGGCCTAAGTGCCCACAAGTAAGGTTGTTTGCTTGCTTTGAGCCCCTCTGCTATACTCTTGATGAGCTCGACCGGAGGATTCCACAGGCTTCCAAAAGAAATGTACACAACTGAATGCTTGGATTTCTTATCCAGCCATGTGATACAAGCATTCTCATCTTCTTGTTTCATTTTCACATCCATCGGAGCCACGGGCCCTATAGGATACACAGGGATATGGAACTCTGACTCGAGTGCTCGGGATGCTTCTCCTTCCAACTCCTCAAAAGTATTAATTAAGATTGCATTGCAAAGCATTGTTTTGTTGGAATGTATTTTCAGGAACTCAACAGAAGGACTCGACGGATCATGTACATGCATGAATGTCGGGAAGCTTGAAGGCGGGAGCCCTGGTATACCGGGTATGTAGGTCACGAGCTGATCTTTTGCATCTTCACCATAAAGCTTCGGGTTTTCTTCCTCATGAAACTTGGTTTCTGAGACACATGAAGGACAGGGTTAATGTTTGTAATAATTGAAAGTGAACTTTTCAGGAACAATCCATTGAAACAATTACTGAAAGATCAGGACTATAATCACTTCAATTAGCTTTGATGCTAAGTCACCTCATTTTCTTTGAGCAAAGTATACATTTAAAATTCTGTCTTAGATTAGAGCTAAGATGAGGGAGGGGGAACTTCATAATCAATGGATAAATCATAAGCTATGGTAATATCTCATGAGTCAAGGACATGGTATCTCTATATATAATATCTCTGATGCAAAATATTTCTCTCTTCTTTAGATATGGGGAAATGATAGCCTAAACAATCCATCTTTTGTCACTTAAAAACTTTAGAGATTGAAGATAATGTTGACTGTAACAACTTTTAAGAAACAGATTGATGAAAAAGATTCAAGGACAAATGAATTACTTTCACTAAGTTACTAACCTTCACTGAAGAAGCCATTGGAGGTAAGCAGATGAACGTGCAAATACAGGCTCAAGACAATCGTGGATTGGGTAGAGAAAAGGACAGTCGGGATGCCGAGATCAACGGCCACATCGATAGCCCAACCACAAAAGATACCGACAGCTATGAAGGAAACTTTGGTGTAACAGCTTTGCTTCTCGTTCTCCTCCAAATGCTGGAGGAAGAGCTTCAGGTTTTTGGACATGGCTGAAAAACTCTCGAAAATCACTCTCATCCTGTCAGGAGAATCCTGGGCAGTGACATAGTCATAATGGGTAGGGAGACCATTGTCCAGACAAACCAAGCCAAGGTTGGGTTGTACCAAGGTCTCCTCCGAGAACCCTCTCCGACCTAATTCTTCGGTGTCTACTTCGTCCATGGCCGATGGGCTTCGATGATGACCGCCTGCCTTGGCCATGAGGCGAGTGTGGTGGTGGCAATTGTTGAGGAGTGTGATATGGAGGTTTTGGTCATGATTTGTGAGTGTTTTGGCAAGATGTATCATGGGATTGATCTGTCCTTGCACTGGGAAGGGAATGAAGAGGGCACGAGCTCTCTTACTACCACTACCATGAGAGGCTAAGTCCACAGCTGAATCAACTGATGTGGCCATGGCTGCTTAGCCTCTGCCTCTAGCTAGCTTTGGTTGGAGTGATGAAGGCAGGTAAATACATACACATATATACCTTCATGGTAAAGTAAATTAATGACTAAAATGCCCTTTTTTATTCATTGTTCACGGATCAATCTTCCAACCCAACATAGCATATGTAAAATCTTCTTTTTTTTTGACATGTATAAAATCTTGAATGTGTGGTGGAATGTTCTTTTGTAATATGGTTCTCCTTCAGGCACGTCATTTGAATTTTTTAATCGCTTTCCCCTCGCTTCTCATAAATCAAAATGTCGGTGTGTGTAGTCTCTCTCTCTCTCTCTCTCTCTCTTTTAGAAACATGTGTTTGTTCATAATAGACCCAAGTCTTTCAACCAACTCGACATACATAAGTGTTCTTTTAATATATGATTGTCCATCCTGCACGTTTGGAATTTTTACTGCTCAACTTCTCCCATACTTTTTAAGACCAATACACAAATTCCTCAGCATCAATTTAGCAAGTCAAATTTATGGATGTGACCTAAAATACATTTAGAAATTGACAAGAGAGAGAGATACTTAGATTCTATTATCGTTTTCAGAGGTCAAATATGTCATACGAGACAAAAAATATTACAATTCATGTGATACGTGTGAAAGTGAGTAGCAAGTCTCGATGTTCAAGAACTTTACCAATGAATATTGCAATCGAGAGTGCACATTGTGGTTGTGAGAGAAGTTCGTGCAAAGATTGGGCTTGGTCGAAGATTTGTGGAAAGCATGGTTGAATATGATCAAAGGTAGAGCATTGTATCAAAGTGTGATACTTAGAATCTTGGACTTGTTTAGGGCAAAGTGTGCATAGTCGACCACTCTCATCACTTATGCCACAACGCCCCAGCTCACATCGCAATGCATGTGAGCTAAGTCTCATGGAAGCAATGGTTCAAATGGTAGATAACAACTATTGAGGAAGTGCTCAATCAAGTCTATCAAACGAAGGATTCATGGTTGGCCATTATCTTACACATGACGGACTAGGGAAGGATAGTCACTTCCTTTCCATCTATTTTGTATTTTGTAGCTGATATGCTTCTTAAAACTAATGGAATGATATGTTTTCTTGAAAAACATGTATCGATATGTACGGTTTCCCCGTTCTCCAAAGAATATGGTTTTGTAGTTAGGTGCAATATGTGTGGTATAATGTGTGAAGCATGAGCCTGAACATGAAAGTCCCATGCCATGATACATTGGAGTTGCAAAAAGGCCTCATTTATAGAGGAATCCAATGAAGCATCA
Organism: Azolla caroliniana; assembly: GCF_043228905.1. NCBI lineage: Eukaryota > Viridiplantae > Streptophyta > Polypodiopsida > Salviniales > Salviniaceae > Azolla > Azolla caroliniana. The sequence goes on along the minus strand of NW_028230452.1, from coordinate 1,510,570 downwards.
TGAATCAAGTGTGTTGCATCCCATATATCAAACCATTTTTCCATATCTTGCATCCAACCGGAACACGAAAGTCCCATGCCATGATATATTGGAGTTGCAAAAAGGCCTCATTTATAGAGGAATCCAATGAAGCATCATGAATCAAGTGTGTTGCATCCCATATATCAAACCATTTTTCCATATCTTGCATCCAACCGGAACACGAAAGTCCCATGCCATGATATATTGGAGTTGCAAAAAGGCCTCATTTATAGAGGAATCCAATGAAGCATCATGAATCAAGTGTGTTGCATCCCATATATCAAACCATTTTTCCATATCTTGCATCCAACCGGAACACGAAAGTCCCATGCCATGATACATTGGAGTTGCAAAAAGGCCTCATTTATAGAGGAATCCAATGAAGCATCATGAATCAAGTGTGTTGCATCCCATATATCAAACCATTTTTCCATATCTTGCATCCAACCGGAACACGAAATTTTGCTTTTATGCGGCTTTTGGATCTTTTTTCTTGCTTTCCATGCAATTCTAGGAAGTCGACGTGAGGGACATTTTTGAACCTTAAGCATTTATTTAGTTGCGATCTCAATGGGAAGTGATCATGTCAAGATTCGAACTCTCGACACGACCATGTTATAATCTAGTATCATGGGTTAATCAATATATCTAGTACACAGTTATGTATGTAATTGGTCCTTATTGTTTTGCTAGCATCATGTGCATAGTTGCTCCCTTGTAGTATTTACACTTGGCACATTCATGCATACCTACATGCTCTATTGTAGATTCACATGCATGCAACAAGTATGCATGCCATGTAGTATAAATAGAGGAGTTCACCTCGAAGGAATTCAAGGTGAACAACACCAGTTATGGAGTCTTTCCGTTAATACTACTCGTCCATTTGTCTATCTTCTTTCTTGTCTCTTGAGCTTATGATCTATCCGTGACAGTTTGTTCACCTTCCCATCCTCATAGCTCTCCCTCTCATAAGCCATAGTTATGTCCGACTCAACTAGTGAGTTAGGCCAAATAATGGTAGCCTTACGACAACTCCAGCTTGAAAATGAAGCTCTTTGGAATTCTTTACAAGAACTTCAAGTCGGTGCCTCCCTATCCTCACAACCCCCGAAGCCTAATCTCCCACAACAACCTAACCTAGAGCCCGATCTTCTACCAACATCTAGCCTAGCTTCGTTGCATTTTCTTGAGCCTAAGGTTAGCATCCCAGAAAATTTTGATGGAACGAGGTTGCGTTTCCGAGGGTTCATCAACCAAGTTCGACTTATCATTCAACTACAACCTCAACGTTATGGAGATGGTTTGCGACAAGTCGGCCTTGTGGGCACCCTTCTCTCCGGTCCGGCCCAAGCTTGGTTTGCACCATTGGTAGAAACCTCGTCACCTCTATTGGAGGACTTTCCCACCTTCCTCGCCGAGTTAGAGGCCACATTTGAAGAGACGGATCGACGACGTACAACTCTTAACAAGATTTATGCACTCGAACAAGGTTCACGTGCAACTTCAGTCTATGTTTCAGAATTGCGACAACTAGCATGCGACATCAATTGGGATGATCAAGCTTTAGTTGATCACTTTCGGCGCGGCCTTCAAAGCAATGTCTGTCAAGAGAGAGAGAGAGAGAGAGAGAGAGAGTATTGTAAAGATAATGTATTGCAATAGAAGAGTGGAATACAACGAGTAAACAAGGGAGCTCAAGAATGGTGTTGAACCAAATTGGTTCATCCCTTAAGGTAGTATGCATATTTATAAGTTTTAATAGGATATTCTAGAAAGTCCTAGAATAAAGACCATGCTAGAATATTCTAGAACTTCCTAGAATAAAGACCATGCTAGAATATTCTAGAATTTCCTAGACAAAAGAGCACTCTAGAATATTCTAGAACATAGAGTACTCTAGATTACTCTATAGTATTTCATATAGTTTATCAATTCTTTTACAAATAAATATATCATTACAATGGTCAAGAACTAGATGCGAATATAACAAGGTTGTGGGTTCGATTCCTTGTAAACCTAAATTGCATGTAAGTGTCATCATGACAGTCAAGAATCTTCTCTTAAACTTTTTGGAGCCCACCTCGGTATCCCAAGCTATTTCACAAGCAGTCCATTGTGACAATCGTCTTTTCGTATTTCGCCAGGAAGAGCGCCAAACTTGGGTTCCACCTCATTCACTTCCACAACACGCCTGGTCATACAACCCCAACCATCCCTCCCACTGATTGTGTCACACTCCCCTACTTTGTCTGAGATTCGATTATAAAATATTTGTATTAATCTTACAAGTATGGGAGGAGTTGAGCACCTAAAATTCCAACCAAATAGAAAATCATATATTAAAAGAACATTTGTGCATGTGAAGTTGGTCGGAAGACTTGGGTCTCTTAGAAACCAATGTGTTGTCCCTAGGTTGTGCCAACCGGGACATAGTCTCAATTTGAACTGGGACTCGTCACCAAGGGGGCCAAGTCCCAGTCCCAAAGAAGCCATACATTGGTTTGGGACAGCTTATTCCGAAGGGGACCAACCAATGGCTATCCACCCCAACAACCAGTCCAAATGGCCATATTTGGCCTATATAAGGAGGATTATTCCGCATTTTACAACCATTCTCATATTTTGAGATTCATTCTTAGTCTTTCATATTTCCTCATCACATGTGCAAATGCCCCAATGCGCCACTGAATGTAGCTCAAAAAGAGAAGCGATTGAGCAGGAGCACTTTTTTTTCTTCTTCTAAAAGAGGTTGAAGAGATTAGGGTTCAAAAATCTTGACCAAAGGTACTTTAGAAGTTGCCCAAGCATAAAAGGAAACCCACAAAGGAGAGGGCTGTGAATTTGTTCTTTCATGACGATGAAGGCAGTGAAATGAGAAGCAGAGCTCAAAAGTTTAAAACAGCTGTAGAGAGGGCTACACAATGTGGTGGCACATCATATACTAACATAGAAAGGTTCATCCACTCATTCGAAACATAATCCTCCAAAGCCATTTATCATCATCATTTTATTCCATGATTCTGTGTATCCATCCCATAAATAGTTTTTGTAACTTCAAAAGGTAAGGCTGATTTAAGAGTGTTTGGGATAAAAGTCCCACTCTACCCAAATTGTATTCTTAGTGTAAACACACTTAGGGCTCGGTTAACCGAACTATAAAAGTGGGTAACTGAACCTGAGCAAGGTTCGGCACATACCCGAGCTCAAAAGGAGTCTCGTCTCCATCAGCATGCTAGCTGAAGATGGGTACAAGATGACACTAAGCAAGTTGTCATAGGAGATCACTAGAGGAAATCTCAAAATCGGTCATAGCGGCAAGTACAATAATTTGTACCCGCCTATAGTGATAATTTTGAGGGGATCACTCGATGTAGCTGAAATGCCGACAACTACGTTATGACATGATCGACTTGGCCCCATGTCATAAGCCGGATTAGAACGACTATCGGCAATTGGCTACATACCGAAAGTCCGTTAAGCTGAAACAAACTCTTGCAATCATTGCTAATACGAGAAACAGACTACAAGTCCACACTCAATTTATTAAGAGATGGTACGTAAGCCCTTGGAGTTGATCCACATTGACATCTATAGGCTAATGGTTGGGAGATCTCTAGGCGGCTCTCAATACTTCATCACATTTCTTGATGATTGTATACAGAAGGTTTGGGCTTTACTCAATTAAGTTAAAAAAACAAAGCACTAGAGGATTTCACTCGGTGGCTAGCCGAAATTGAAACCTGTCTGGCTATAAAGTGAAGACGCTAAGGTAAGACGATGGAAGAGAATACACCTCCAAAGCCTTCGCTAAGTACCTATTCGAGTAAGGGATCCAACATAAAATGGTCCAACAGTTGAAACTTCATCGGCTAGAAAATCGACCAAGATCAAATCGGCTACCAGAGCCAAATCGGCCAGGATGTCACATGGCCAATCCGAGCCGGCCAAGACACAAACTTACTGGTCGAATACTCTCAAGGTAGGGGTAGAGGAGATTTGACATCAACACAAGATTAATGCTACAACAGATCCCCTTAATGATCTCCTTCACATAGAGGTTCACAACATGTCTATCTGACATTTGTGCTAATCGAAGAATCCGAACCCACAAAATCGGCACCAAAGAGATTCAAACAAGTCTTAAGGCGGACAGAGTTTTATTAACTGTACTTGGACTACACAGACACTTGCGAACCTTAATCTCATGAAGAAGCAATAATTGTGCTAGATGTTGAAACATGGCACCAAGCCATGTGATCCGAAATGGACCCAATAAAGGAAAACAGCACATGGGAATTGGTTGAACTACCAGCCAAAAGGAAGCCGCTATTCTGCAAATGGGTTTTTAGGTACAAATATGTGTATGGTTCGGACAAACCCAAGTACACTGCTTAGTTCATTGTGAAAGGTTTCAAGTTGGAACATGGTCGACTACGGTGAGGTTTGTTATCTGGTAGTGAAGATGAGAACCCTTTGGCTCCTTCTTGGGGTCGTAGCGACGAAAGAACTTGAGCTAGAGCAGCTGGACATGAAGACAACGTTCCTCCATTGAGATTTGGAAGAGGATATCTACATGTCCAACCAATAGGCTTCACAACAATGGGGGAGAAACTGCACCTCGTTTGTAGACTGAAGAAAAGCCTATATGGCTTAAAACAAGTGGCAAGGATGTGGTACTAGAAGTTCGACTTCTTCATCCAGTAGCTTGGCTATAGCCGATTTGACTTAGACCCATGTTTGTACATTCGGTAATTGGCAAATGAGTCCTAGATCTACATGATCGTATACGTCAACGCCATGCTTATTGGTGGTAGCGATAAAGCAGAAATCGGGAAGCTAAAATGTCAACTTCACGAGAAATTCTCGATGTCAAAGGAACTCAGAGAGGCCTGACACATATTGGGCATGAGGATAGAGCGAAATCAAACAAAAATGATCCTCTGGCTCTCCCAATCCGACTACTTATAGAAGGTGTTGAAGCGCTTCAACATGGAGAATTTGAAGCCGACACCAACACCTCTCCTAATGTCGATCTAACTATTGGATAGGGATTCTCCTTCCACAGAGGAAGAGAGCGAGCTCAAGAACCGAATTCCCTACGCATCAACCATAGGAAGTCTCATGTACACGATTATGGTCACTCAACCAAATATTGCATATGTTGCATATATTGCACACGATGGTCGATACATGTCTAATCCCGGAAAGAGCCAATAGCAAGTTGTAAAACACATATTCTGGTACCTTTGAGGCACCGAGATTTTACAACTGACTTCACAAATTCTGATTATGTTGGCAACCTTGACAATAAAAAATCTACGCTAGGATATATTTTCACCTATGGAGGCTGAGCCATCTCATGGAGGTGGAAACTGCAAGAATGCATGACACTGTCCACAACAAAGGCCGAATACATAGCCACATCAAAGGCAGCCAAAGAGGTTATCTAGTTGCAACGACTATCGGTCGATTTTTCGGCCAAGCGCTGAACTAACCATCCAACGCCAACTTTGTATCGCGACTCACAGAGCACAATCCATCTCATTCGGAATTCAGTATATCACACGAAGATGAAACACATTGAGGTCAGGTATCATAGTTGCCTTAGAGGTGGCCAAAGAGGCTATTTGGTGTTGTCCATGGGCCAAATTGTAAAGAATAAGAATCGTAATAGGAATTAGGTAGCAATAGGTAAACAACCAGAATCAGCCGAAATACACACAACCGTAAACGTGGAAGGAGAAGGAGCGCACCAAAGAACACCTATATAAGGAGCAAAGAAAGAGATATAGAAAAGAAGAGGAAAAAGATCTAAGTATACTACGTAATTAATCCAGGGTATTGGATCCATTCCAGCAGTTAGCCATGTGATTGTAATCAGTATCTCATTTCGTAATACATATAGTGTTGGGTCTACTTTGTGTTCTTGTATGTATCGTGTCGTGTTACGTGTGACTACTCCTTGTGAATTCCCGTGGTGAATCACCCCCACATATTAGCACTTAAGGGGAGGAATCCTCCCTTACGTAACATGTGGATACTCTATGGCGAGTATCATTCCGACCACCCCGTACCACAATCCTTTGATCCGACTTTGATTAGAAGTCGAAGGTGTCACCTCTAGTTAGGAAGGTAACACAATTTGGCACACCCTGTTCACGCTGTGTAGCACATCGAACTCACGTGGTGGTAATCCTAGTCGCCAGTACAGTGCCCAACAGAAGTGCTCACTTTCGGCCACCGTCTCGTTGCACAGAGCTTGCCGAGGACACGGCTGACTCCGTGCTCACCCAACATTCATCCCTGGAATCGCGAACCTCACCACCAGTGAATCCGGCAACCCAATCTTCACTTTCAGTAATTCCCCTCAGATTATAGAACATCTAGAGTTGGGGTATTGTGCGAGCCACTCAACTAGCCCAAGAACCAACCCAAAACTACATACTAACAGTAAAGATCTTGTCCCACCTAAAATGTTTACACAAATATTTTGGAATAGTTGCATCAATCAAATGAAATTCCCAAGCTATCGGTACTCACCCTGAAAAGTATTAAAAACATAGTGGTTGGAGAGAGATTCCACATCTAAACCCCTAGGAAAAGACTTGATTTCCATTTAGGATGCAAATATAGCCAAAGAGCTAGTGAGAACCTAGTAGGAATAGCTGGCATCAAGGTATCTCCCGTTATAAACATCTTGGTTATCACATAGAATCAATAATATACAACCATTGATATATTTATTTATTTATTTAAAGATTGACCTTGGTATTAATGGAAATATGTTATTTATCTTTCTATTCTCAATATAGTGTACAATCATTTGTCCATATTATGCCACACATGCTATTAGGAATTACCATCCTTTCTTGATCTCAAGTTGTAAAGCCTTTGCAGAATTATTTTCTTATGAATGATATTTGTCCCCCCGCTTCTTTATATCCCTCCATATGTTCTTTGAAACCTCCTAAGCTCAAGGGTCAAACTGAACAAATTGCTCTACTTTCACAAATTTTACATGATTGGTGAGTTACCAATGATCCCTTTTCGACTTTGCCGTTTCAGTTTGTTTAGTCATGCCGATTTTTGACTCTCTTGTTGCCCTTCTAGATTCGGCTCCTTTCTGTTGAGAAGCAAGCTCAACATGGTATGCGATGCTTATGAGAAATAAGCTACAGTAGCTATTTAGCTACTAGTGAACAAAAAGGTAAAACAGCTATTTAGCTAGTGACAGCTAATTAGCTAGTGAACAGCTATTTAGCGACTGACAGCTAATTAGCTACTGGCAGCTAATTAGCTGCATGTGTAATAACTTATGACTTAGGTAAAAGTAAGTGAGAGTGAATAGGAAGTAAGCAGTAAGAAGACATACAGTGAGTAGAGAACTCTGAGAGAGAGTGAGAGACCAGAAGACTGACGAGAGCAAGTTGAGCTCTACATGTAATAGAAGAAAACCATTTTGCTACTACAGAGGTAAGTCCCCTTTCCTTTCTCTGTCTGTTTAGAGCACGCTAACGATCCAGCACACTACGATCCGCCGCGCACACATAAGAAGAGCCCGAGTGCCTTCTTCACGTTTTCTTAACATGGTATCAGAGCAGAGTAGCTCGTAAGGAAGAGTATAGCAGTGCCTTAATCTGAGAAAGTTATTTCTCTGGTTGCTGATCAGAAATCAGAAAGTTACTTGTTGAAGTAACTAAAGCAAAACCCTGGTTTTTTGGAAGGAAAAAAATGGCTGCAGAGAATGTAGGCCAAATGGTCACAGAGAAATTAGATAAAAACAATTTCCCGGCGTGGAAATTCAGAATGACAAACTTTCTGATGGGGAAAGGATACTGGGATTACATTGAAGGAGACCTAGAAGAGGCTCCAGAGATCCCAGAAGAGAATGCAACAGCTGCACATATTAAGGCATTTAAAGATTGGAATCAAGGGGCAAGGAAAGTAATGCATTGGCTATCACTCAGCATCTCAGATTCAATGCTTGGGCATATACAAGATGCTATGCTCCCAAAAGAAGCTTGGGACAACTTGGTAAAACTGTTTGCTGTGAACACAAAGGCTAGAAAGCTCCAGTTAAAGACTGAGCTAAATACCTTGGAGAAAGGTAAGATGTCAATAAATGAATATGCCCTAAAAATCAAGAGTATATGTGAGTCACTTGCTTCTATCAATGTGAAGATAGAAGATGATGACAAAGTGGAAATATGCTTAAGAGGCTTAGGACCTCAATACAAGAGTTTTAAAACTTCTATGCTCACAAGGGATAGTATCCCAAGTTTTTCAGATCTGGTCTCAATGCTTGTGGTAGAGGAAAGGAATCAGATGGATGATGCAAATAAAGGAAACTCAGAGAACGAGGGGCAAGCCCTCTATAATAATGCCGGAAGAGGCCGAGGAAGAGGCCATGGAAGATTTGGCTCAGGAAGAACCAATAATAATGGTTTTCAAGGAAGAGGACAACAAGCTCATAGAGGAGGAAACAACAACAGAGGCAGGGGGAGCAACCAAGGTAGAGGTAAGCAAACTTATGTAAATGATGATGGCTGCTGGTATTGTGGTAAACCAGGCCATACACAGGCTGAATGTTACAAGAAACAAAATGATGAGAAAAGAGGAAAAGGACAACAGAGTAACTATGCCTCTACTAGTGAAGATTGTGAAAAGGAAGGTGTTTTTGTAGTGCAACATGAGATAGCAGCAGTGGCTGAAAGCTCACAGAAATGTAATGAAGAGTTTACGTGGTATGTAGACTCGAGGGCATCTAACCATATGACTGGACATGCAAATTGGTTTGAGAGTTTAAGAGAACCAGAGGTTCCTGGTTATGTACAAACAGGTGATGACACAACTCACCAAATAAAACATGTTGGAGATATCCCATTGTGGGAAGAAAGAGGAAAAACCAAGTATATGTTGAATGTGATGCATGTTCCAAACCTTGCTAAGAATCTGATTTCTGTTGGACAGATTGTAGAGCAAGGTATGCAAGTGAAGTTTAAGCAAAGTGGATGCTATATAGAAAAGAATGGGAAGCTCATTGCAAAAGGGAAGAGACAAGGAAGAATGTTTATCTTGGATGTAGAAATGCCCAAACAGATTTCAGCCATGTTTGCAAATGGAACGAGTGTAATCTCAGATGTGGAAATGTGGCATAAAAGGATTGGCCATATAAGTATGCAAACATTAAAGAATATGTTGAGAAAAGATGCAGTGGCTGGACTGCCAAACTTGAAAAAGTGTGAAATGGGAAAAGTATGTGAAGCATGTCAATATGGTAAGCAGAACAGGTTGCCATTCCCTCATGAGAGACATGTAAGCAAAAATCTGTTGGATTTGGTACATACAGATGTATGGGGACCAACAAAGAATGCATCTATTGGTGGATGCAGATTTTATGTTACATTTATTGATGATTGTTCACGGAAGACATGGGTGTACTTCATGAAGGAGAAAAGTGAAGTATTTGACTGCTTTCGTAAGTTTAAATGCATGGTAGAAAAGCAGGCTGGTACAAGGATAAAATGTTTGAGATCTGATGGAGGAGGAGAGTATTTCTCCAATGAATTTTCTGATTTTTTGTGTAATCAGGGAATAAGAAGACAGTTCACATGCCGATATACTCCACAACAAAATGGAGTTGCTGAGAGGAAAAACAGAACTTTGGTGAACATAGCAAGGGCAATGATGACTGAGAAGAACATGCCATTATACTATTGGGCAGAAGCTGTAAATACAACAAATTACATTTTAAATAGATGTATTACATCAGGAGTACATGAGGCAACTCCTGAAGAGTGTTTTTATGGCAGGAAGCCTAGCTTACAACACTTGAAAGTGTTTGGATGCCTTGCATATGTACATGTGCCTGCAGAAGTAAGAAGTAAGTTGGATCCAAAAGTAGAAAAATGTATCTTTGTTGGATATTCAGAAGAACAAAAAGGGTACAGATGTTATAACCCTGTGACTAAAAAGATTGTGACAAGTCGAGATGTGATATTTGATGAGTTGGCTAGTTGGTACAGCCCAAAACAGAATCTAGAGACTGATGAAGACTGTCAAAATGAAGACAAAGACAGATCAGAAAATGTAGAAGACTGTCACAGAGATGGAGACAAGGTTGGACAGCAAAGTCCAACATCAACAGAATGTTCTGGACCATCAAAAAGCTCAGATGGTAAATCTGATTCAAATTCATGGAGTGGAAAAACTGGACAGAAAAAATCTGATGACAAAAAAGGAAAACAGAAAATGCCAGAGTATGAAATCCCGGATGACCTATCAAAAAACATGGAAGATGAAGATTCAGATATGTCTTTGGATGATTTCCTTGGAATACAGGAAATGAAAATCCCTGGTATGGAAAAGGCAATAAAGAATGCAAATCAGAAACTGAGAAGATCAGATAGAGAGAAAAAGACTGTGGAAAGATTTGGGTATGATACATATATGGCTATGCACTATGCATATATGTCTAAGGTGGTACAGATCCCTGACCCAAACAGCTTTGAAGAAGCAAAATCTGAGAAGAAATGGATGGATGCAATGCAAGAAGAGATTGATGCATTGGCTGAGAACAAAACATGGGATTTAGTGAAATTACCAAAAGAGAAAAATGTGGTAGGCTGCAAATGGGTCTACAAGACAAAGCATGACTCCAATGGGAATGTAAGTAGACATAAAGCAAGATTGGTTGCAAAAGGATATGCTCAGATGCAAGGGATTGATTATGATGAGACTTTTGCACCGGTTGCAAAGATGGCAACCTTGAGAACACTACTTGCTGTAGGAGCAGCCAGAAAATGGATTTTGCATCACATGGATGTAAAAAATGCTTTTTTACATGGTAACTTGGAAGAAGAAGTGTATATGAGTCAACCACCAGGTTTTGAAGATAAGAAACATCCTGATTATGTATGTAAGCTGAAAAAAGCTCTCTATGGACTGAAACAGGCACCAAGAGCATGGCACAGAGAACTTTCAGATTCTCTGAAAAATCTTGGTTTCAAAATGTCAAAAGCTGATCCTTCTTTGTATGTAAAAAGTGAAAATGATTGCATTGTTATTATTCTGATCTATGTAGATGATTTGATTATTGGAGGAGATTCCGTGGATGAAATAAGAAAGTTGGAAAAAAATCTGGAAATGCAGTTTCATATGAAAGATTTGGGAGATCTGAGATATTTTCTTGGTATTGAAATCATCAGATCTGAAAGTGGTATATGTATGTTGCAAAAACAGTATGCAACAACAATGTTGAAAAAGTATGGTATGCTTGGATGCAAACCTATTGCTGTACCACTTGATAAAAACTGCAAATTGAGGGCTGATTTGGGAGCCAAAATAGAAGATGTAAACATGTACAGGTCTATGGTGGGCAGCCTTATTTATTTGACCATAACAAGACCTGATTTGAGTTATGCAGTTGGATTAGTCAGCCAGTTTATGCAACAGCCAACAAAGCCACATTTGGACTGCATCAGAAGGATTCTGAGGTATGTAAAAGCAACTCAGAACTTTGGACTATTTTACAGGGCTGATCTAGACATAAATCTCTAAGGATATACAGATGCTGATTGGGCTGGAAGCCAAACAGACAGGAGATCCACAAGTGGATACATGTTTACCTTGGGAAGTGCAGGTATTTCATGGAGTAGCAAGAAACAGGCTACTGTTGCATTGTCTAGTACTGAAGCTGAGTACAGAGGAGCTGCCATAGCCACTTGTGAAGAGGTATGGATTAGAAGATTGCTTGCTGATTTGGGAGAGTATATAGACGGTACTGTCACAATCTGGTGTGACAATATGAGCAGCATTCAGCTTGCAAAGAACCCAGTGTTCCATGCAAGAACAAAGCACATTGAGGTGCATTATCACTTTGTTAGAGAAAAAGTGATTGAAGGAGAAGTTGATCTGGTGTATGTGAATACAAATCAGCAGGTTGCTGATATTCTCACAAAGGGATTGAGTGTGGAAAAACATACACAGTTTCGGAACATGATGGGAGTTGTAAACATTGATGAGATGGCTAAAAAGCAAAATGGAAAAGAAGATTGAAGAGAACCCCAAGAAAGGATAAGTTGAGCTTGAGGGGGAGTGTTGAGAAGCAAGCTCAACATGGTATGCGATGCTTATGAGAAATAAGCTATAGTAGCTATTTAGCTACTAGTGAACAAAAAGGTAAAACAGCTATTTAGCTAGTGACAGCTAATTAGCTAGTGAACAGCTATTTAGCGACTGACAGCTAATTAGCTACTGGCAGCTAATTAGCTGCATGTGTAATAACTTATGACTTAGGTAAAAGTAAGTGAGAGTGAATAGGAAGTAAGCAGTAAGAAGACATACAGTGAGTAGAGAACTCTGAGAGAGAGTGAGAGACCAGAAGACTGACGAGAGCAAGTTGAGCTCTACATGTAATAGAAGAAAACCATTTTGCTACTACAGAGGTAAGTCCCCTTTCCTTTCTCTGTCTGTTTAGAGCACGCTAACGATCCAGCACACTACGATCCGCCGCACACACATAAGAAGAGCCCGAGTGCCTTCTTCACGTTTTCTTAACACTTTCCCCTCTTCTGCTTGCAGTAGTCCCATTTGTCTCCTTTGCATGTCGAAGCAAGATCTAGGACACGGTAAAAGCGTGGCCTCCCAGGGTAAATTCCAAATTGCCGATGAGGCCTATCAGCCGTACCGACCGTGTATCCACCATTCATAACCAAAATGGACACGACTCCCATTGAGTGATACCGATCTTGTGGCATGTTGCTTCGCTAACGATATTGACGCCTGACCCACCATCGATAATGCATCCGGGAACTTCTTGACCTCGTATGATGAGTTGTACGGCTGGATTTTGGGAATCCATCAGAGGAGGTCCTGGTGTCGGGGTCGTGAGGTTTACGGATGGCGCCACTAGATCCCGATTTGTGAGGGAATGGACCGTCTCCTGAAAGCGAGGAAGTACGTGTAGCAATTTATGCAGCGACATTGAGATTTGGGAGTCCGCGAGTGTTGGAACATTTTTAATGTAAGCAATATAAATATATTAGGAAATTAGAAAATACTTACCATGAATAAAGAACCATGAAGGTTCACATGTAACTGTCTTCAAGAACCGTGAAGGTTCATATGTAACTGTTTTCCCCACATTGTACCTATATATATTTACCATCAATAAGAATGATTCTGTAGGGCGTTTTTATACATAGAAGCATTTTTCTCTGAGAAACTTACATGGTATCAGAGTGAAAACAATCCTAGATATTCATTTTCTCTCTAAGCATTCTCTACAGGTTGATCCGGAAGGTCTGCAGAAATGGCTTCGAGTGAAGGAACATCAACGACCTCAACAACAACATCAACAACACCTACCACAAGAAAGTATTTAATCGAAAAATTAAACGAAAACAACTACAGGATGTGGAAATTAAAGATGGAACTCATCCTACAACGAATGGATCTACTTAAAATAATGAAAGGTGAGATCAAACAACCAACCACAGAACCTGAAACAACATAATGGAAGATGAAAGATCTGGATGCAAGGATTGAAATCATCATGCATCTAACAGATAGACAAGTGGATCTTGTCAAACACCTTGAGTCATCTAAAGAAATGTGGGATCTTCTTAAAGAACACCATGAACCATTAGATAGAACGACAAAAGTCCTTTCATTTCGTTACCTTGTAACTTTGGAAATGAAAGAGGATGACTCACTTGACACCTTCATCAGCAAATATCAATCTGCATATGATACAATAATTTCAGCGGGCAACAAGATTGATGAAGAAATGAAGGTAGACATCATGTTTGGAGCCCTACCAACTTCATGGGGCCCATTTATAGTGATCCATGGGGCTGATCCAACACTTTCGCTACAAAATCTGATCTCAAAGATGAAGCAGGAAGATCTTCGAAGGAGAAAGCCTCAAAATGTCTCAGACAATCCACACATGGCAATGATTGCTACGATGAAGAATCAGAGAGGTAACTTTAATAGAAACAAATTTCAGAACAATAATAAGTACACAAAGAACATACCAAGTGTACATGATGGAAACAAGTTCCACAATAAAAAATCGTTCCAGAATAAAAAATCAGGTGCCCTTAGTATTTCCTCTCAAATTATTTGTCGATATTGTGGTAAGGTGGGTCACATGGAAAGAGACTGCAGAAAGAAGCAATATGATCACAGGAATAAGAATAAAAGAAACTCAGCACATGTTCACACAGCCTCAATACAAAACCAACAAGAAGATAATGACCCTTTTATCCAAGCATTTGTGGCAATAAATCAGAACTTCAATGTGGAAAATTTATGGTTGTTTGACACAGGTGCAACCCATCATCTTACCCATAGTAGAAACCTTCTTCATGATTACATCCAACTTGCTACACCTCTGGAAGTTCGATTTGGTGACAATGCAATCAAGTTGGCTTTAGGAATGGGAATAGTTCATCTATCAATTGACAATGAGCAAACAATTAGTATATCCAATGTATACTATGTTCCTGGCCTGGCGAAGAACTTGCTGTCTGTAAGTGAAGCCACAACAAATGGTGCAATAATTGAATTTCATCACAACTGTGCAATTATCAAATATACTTTATCATCAGGAAAAGTCGTAAAGATAGTGTCTCCCAAACATGGAAGACTTTACCCCCTTCAAGCTATGGACAAAACACCAATCGAAGCACACAGTGCCTCAAGAAACTCTCAAGTTGATCATACTTTATTATGGCATTATCGGCTCAGACATCTACATCCAAGAGTCATGAAGACATGCCAAATTCATAACCTTGGAGAGGGTATGCCAACACAACCATTTACATACCTTTCACTTTGTGAAGGATGTATTTATGGGAAACAAACGAGACAAAAGTTTTCCCTCAGCAAACGCAGATTTGAAAGAAAGTTGCAGTTAGTACATTCAGACTTCTGTGGTCCATTCCAAAAGAAATCAATTTCTGGTAATCACTATTTCATTTCATTCATCGATGAATTTAGTAGATTTACCATGCTTTATTTTTTAAAGAAAAAGTCTGAAGCCTTCCAAGCCTTTACCTATTATAAATCCATGGCTGAAAATCAATGTCAAAGTAAAATCAACAGCGTTAGGTCAGATAATGGTGGAGAATATGTCTCAAATGAATGGCAGAATTTCTGCAATGTACATGGCATTAGACATGAGCTCAATGTACCACACAACCCACAACAGAACGGAGTGGCAGAAAGAACGAATAGAACACTATTAGATGCAAGTAGAAGCATGTTGCAAGTGGCAGGACTTGAACACCGGTTTTGGCAAGAGGCAGTAGCGACATCATGCTATTTACAAAACAGATCTCCACACAAAGTGCTAGGTCTGCACACGCCATACATGGTTTGGTTTGGACATAAACCAAAGCAACAACGATAGTTCCGGTGGCAACAACAAAAATTCCTACGATAACATCAACAGTTCCAAAGGAGCTTCCAATAGGACAAACCACAACAACAACAGGTCCTATATTTGCCACTACAACTCCAGCGATGGATCGTGCTTCTGCATCGACACCCTTCTTAGCTATAAACAATAAGGACACAATAATCAGAAATGATAGTGAACCAATACACTCAACTTATGAAATAGTTGATTCTACAACAAATCTTGAAGACTCAGGAAAATCTTGGCATTCTCCCTCTGATTCAAGTTTAGGGTTCCATTTTAAAACAGATTTTACATCCCCTAAAGATATTTCCTCAGTTTCCTCCCATCTAGAGCCAAATCTTGATCTAGATTCGCTTGATGATGAAGATGCTTACCCTCGTCTTCCCACAAGGAGATCTAAGTTTAGAAGCTTGAAAGAAATTATGGAGATCATTGAACCATTAGAAGCACTAATGGCTGATCTTTCTCTTGAAGTGGATTTTGCACAAGATGATTTCGAAATTCTTGATAATGATGATTTTTCCCCTAGTGCAGAAGAAGCCATTCATGGACGGATAGTGTCAAGTGGAAAGAAGCAATGCAACTTGAGATTGATGCTTTACTAAAGAATGACACTTGGGAACTTGTTACACCTCCAGAAAACCGAAATATCATCTCAAACAAATGGGTTTTGACCAAGAAGTTTGATTCACAAGGAGCTCTACTTCAACACAAGGCACGACTTGTTGCTCGAGGTTTTTCACAAGTTCCAGGCCTTGACTTTACAGACACTTTTGCCCCAACTCTTAAAGCAGTTCCGCTAAGGTTTATGTTTGCTAGAAGTGTTGGTTTAAACCTAGAACTACACCATCTTGATGTAGAAACGGCCTTCCTTCATGGTGACTTGGATGAGGAAATTTATATGGAGCAACCTCCATTCTTTGTAGATTCAAAGAATCCTCATCATATGTGCAAACTCAAGAAATCCTTATATGGTCTCAAACAATCACCTAGAATGTGGCATTTGAAGCTACATACTTATCTTGAATCTATTGGATTCAAACGTCTTCAGGCAGAACCAAATTTATACATCCGAAAGGAAGGTAAAATTTTTATACTTCTTGGTGTATATGTTGATGACCTCCCTATTGCCTCAAATTCAATTACTGCTATGAGGAAGACCATCTCCCAACTAAAAATGAAGTTTCCAGTCAAAGACTTAGGACCAATGGAGTTTTGCCTTGGTATCAAAGTAACTTGAAATCGAATGGAAGGTACTCTCACTCTTTCACAAAAGAAGTTGGTGGAAGATATATTAAAGAAATTTGACATGGCTGATTGCAAACCTATTCGAACACCAATGACAGTACCATGCAAACTATCTTCTAATGATAAGTCCACAAACTATAATGGACGAGAAAATCATGACATCGCTTCCATATCGCCAAATTTTAGGAAGTGTCAAATATTTGGTAAGTTGTACACGACCAGATTTATCTTTTTGTGCTGGTTTTCTATCTAGGTTTATGCAAAATCCTGGAATAGCACATTGGTAAGCTCTAAAGCGGGTTCTCCGCTACCTACAACATACCAAAGACATGGTACTTACCTACCGCAGCTTCCAATTCCAGAATTCGTACCAACTCAACGGATGGCTTCATGCTCCCCTACAAAGTTGGACGGATTCTGATTGGGGAGGGGATATTGACACCTCTCGATCAACCTCTGGCATGCTCTTCACATTTGCTGGAGGTACTATAGCATGGCGAAGTAAAAGACAAACTTCGGTGGCGCTGTCGAGTACTGAAGCAGAGTATGTAGCAGCAACTCTCACTGCCAAAGAAGGAATCTGGATTAAGACAATTATTGAAGAGCTTGACATTTTCAAACTCTCAGAAATGAAGATCTATTGCGACAATCAGTTGTGTATAAAGTTAGCTGAAAACCCAAAGATCACATATCAAAACAAACACATTAGAGCTCGACATCACTTTATAAGAGAATTGGTAGCAGCAAAAGAAATGATTTTACAGTATACTTCAACAACCACCATGTGGGCTGATTTCTTAAAGAAACCTGTCTCAAGCCAAAAGCATTGGTTATGTTGTTCTAAAATTGGCCTTAGTTTACTAAACCCTAAGAAGAAATAAATTGCTTACCTTAAGGGGGGGGTGTTGGAACATTTTTAATGTAAGCAATATAAATATATTAGGAAATTAGAAAATACTTACCATGAATAAAGAACCATGAAGGTTCACATGTAACTGTCTTCAAGAACCGTGAAGGTTCATATGTAACTGTTTTCCCCACATTGTACCTATATATATTTACCATCAATAAGAATGATTTTGTAGGGCGTTTTTATACATAGAGGCATTTTTCTCTGAGAAACTTACAGCGAGTGCCTGCCACCCGGGATCGGTATCCGTCTGATCGGCAGAGGTAGGTCGATCCGAGTGTGCGGCCTGTAGTTGGTCGTGGCTCCGTTTAGTGGATTCCGCTATGTCAGGTTTCATATGGTCTATGTTGGCATTATTGGCTGCGTCCACGCATTCCTTAGCCTGTTGTTGAACTGAATCCTGGATGTCCCACTGCGATTGCTGCGTGGTCTTACTTCGTGTAGTCACCTGCTGTACGTCGACCGTGATCATATTAATTGCGGGTGCTTTTCCCCTATTGATGGTGGGGCATTGGTTAGGTAGTGGCCAAGTTGATTGCAATTAAAACAGGTGATGGTTGTCGAGGTGTTGGGTTCACCGTGCTCAAACTAGGTTGGTGTGTGGTTTTGTGGCGGATCTTCCCGTCCCTATGGGGAATAGCCCTACGGAGAGTTGCCTCGAGACTCGTGTTGTTGGTTTCGCCAGTTATTGGGGCGATGATTCTCTCAGTGACGATTGTCGAAGTTTCATCGATTGCCTGAATTTCTAAACCCACAATTATTCCGGAATCCACGATTATTTCGTGGTGCGTCGTAATCGTCGCGACCATAATCCCTACAATAGTGGTGGTGATCTTGATGACAGTGCCAGTGATCATGAGATTGATTAGAGTAGCAAGGGGGCTCGGCTCGATACTAGTTGGCCTTGGTATAACATACCGTTGTCGTGAAGAAAACCGTCCCTTAGCGTAATCGGTGCATAGCGCGCGTGAACCGGCTCTTCACGCGTGCGTGCCCTTTAATGTATACAATAGAGAATTGGGTACAAAGGTATATCCTAGGTAGTTAGATTCGGTAGGTAGGAAGTTAATGAGGGAAACGGCTCCCCTCTTGAAGCTATAATAGAGAGGGAGACGCGGGGAGACAGAAATTAATTTTTATTGAGGAGGACGAAGTGTTGTCGGACTGAAACCGAACCCTTCTCCTCTGTTCGTTCTCCATCGCTCTTCTCTGCAGGTTTTTGGGAGGCTCGCGCTGCTTCGAGGAACGCCCGTGTGCTTCTGGCAGCACCTCCATCCTATCCCCTTTCGTGAGCAGACGAGCAGGCATCGACATCTGTTCGCCAGCCTGTTCGGTTGTAACCGCTTGCATGCTTTGTTGTTTATTTTTCATTCATTAATATACAAACATTCGTGTCTCTCTGTCTCTGTGTCCATTCGTGTCTTCTGCGTTGACAGGGCCGTGTCCCTGAGTTTCTTTGCTCATACGTAACCGAGCATCTCTCTCTTTCTCTTTCCCCTTCTATCACCTGCTCTTTGGTTCAAGACCCGGTGATCCCGCCTCGTTCTCCACGCACGCGCGTAGCAACGCGACACCGTGTCAAAGTTACCCCTTGTGTTGTACTGTGGTCGGTTCTCTTCCAACTACCGTGTCGCCTCTCTGTTAGGTTGGCGTGGTTGCGCATGATTGGAACAAGGCTCGATTTAGTGGATTGTGGTCGTATTCGTCCGGTTCAACATGTTATATTCGCATTGCTCTATTGTATGAGTGCCTAGATTTGGCGCATAGCGTGCATTCTAGCGCTTGCCGGAACTGCGTTTCCTCAGTCGTTGAAAGGGCAGTTTGAAGCGTTCCCATTGTAAATGAATTGTTGTGATGTGCCCTAGCGAGCGCAAGAACGCGGGCAACCACTTGCTCAATGGTTTGTTGTGAGAGATCCGTGAGAGCCAACGTCGTGCGTAAAGGCTCACGGAGGCTGGCCAGGAACGTATCCTTTAGATGGTTCACTGAGACATTCTGTGCCAATTGCCGATAGAGATCTTGAAATCAGAGAACAAACTAGGACACGGTTTCGTTGGGTCCCTGTGAGATTGTGTAAAATTGCCGAAGCAATTCCCGTTTAGGAATTTCTCGGTGGAATAATTCTAGAAACTGTGTGCGGACGTCCTAGAATGTGGTGAACTCCCCAAGATCGTGCTGGGAATACCATTGTGCAATAGGGCCGTCGAGGGAGAAAGTGAATTCGGCGATTTTGGAGGCGTCGATCTCGGCGGCAGTGAATCGTTGTGTCGAATGGTTGGCTTGCCATGTGTTGAGAAAGGAGTGGATGTGGGCTTCGGCATCCGGGCCATCCGTGTAGCGTACATAGGGTGATACGGCATTGTATCAAAGTCTGGGTCGTCCGAAAGGGCCGGAAAAGGGTTGCGCTCTGGTGGAGGTGAGACTTTCGGAGGATTTGGAGGGTTAGCAGTAGCAGGACCGATTTGTGATTGTACACAACTTTCCTAAGGGGATTTCACCCACAAAACTAAAGGTTGTAGTTGAGTAACACAAATAATCTGAGTTGGGAATGCTTATTCCTCTGCACTTCAGGTATTTATGTCCATAACAATCTAATTGAACTAGAAAATAACTTATTCCTCTACACTTCAGGTCTTAATGTATGTAACAATATAATTGAACTAGAAAATACTGTATTCCTTTACACGTTAGGTCTTTATGTTTGTAACAATGTAATTGAACTAGAGCATATATTTATCGTTAAAAAACTTCTTAGTTTAGATGTTAAGTAATAGGGTTTTAGGAATCTCCTTGACGTTATGGGGAAAGAACTAACATATGTCTTTACTTTGCTCTAGGTACATATGGTTTAAAAAAGAGGTAACCGGAAAACATTCTAGAACATTTAATGCCATGCTTCATGAAATAACGTAGAAGTAAAACCAAGAGAAGGATTGAAAGCATGAAAACAATAGTTGAATTGAAATTCTATGGATTTTAGGTGGATAAGGTCGAATCATGGGGTAAAAGCTTTGTATGATCACCTTGCCTACTACATTCATAGCACCACCTTGCTCAGAGTGTGAACTCATTCTTTGCACCACAAAAGGTGAATGTGCCCTTTAAATAATTGGAAGGTGAGATACATTGGTTGACTTTCAAATATTTTGTTGAGAGTTAATAATGAAGATATACACAAAATAATGAAGATATACACAAAATTGTTTTGGGTATGTGACACATCTAGGTGCACATCTTGAATAATTGCACAAGAGATTTCGATGTAATTTACATAAAGTAATTCATGGTATTATGAAATACAACAAGAGGTTACATAAAGTGACATTAGTTAACCATTGGATGTGAACATCAAATTGGCTTTCTAAAATTCCCTATGCATTATTATAGAACCACAGTGTGTAGACATGGCTCTCTAGAATCATATGCAAATTGGCTTCAACAAAAAAATCATGGAAATTTGCCTTTCCTAAAATGCATTTAGAACCTATCACCATGATTAAGACGCCCAAATTGTCAATGCATATTCATTGGTTATGACACAAAATCCCTTATAATGAAAAAACATTAATACCACTTGAAGTGACGTGACCCCAAAATCTGTTCGATGGAGAGGTCGACAACCAACGTTGAAAGAGCGTGTAGTAGTAACTTAGTAATTGCAATCTCTAAAAACAACAAACACTTTGGTCTCAAATAAATAAATAAATAAATAAATCTCGGAATGCCACAATGGGAATATTTCTTTTGACTATATGTCATTTCCTAAAGGTATTTTGAATCAAAAGTTCACGTGCCGAATAGATTTGGATGAATCAGAATGTCTGCATTGGTTTTAAAAATATGGAAGGGCTTTGACTGTTTAAAAATCAAATAACGTGCTCGAATGGCAACCATATGTTAAAAGAATAGTTACTTTTTCCTATGTCTGTTGGAAGACTTTGTTGTAACAAAATAATAGAGATAGAAGCAAGTGCCTTGAAAATATCATGCCATCAACAATGTGATCCTCAAGTTTCAACGAAAAAGCAATGGATGAGAGTAGGAGCAGGTGCCTTGAAAATGTCATACATGTACCCTGCCTTCGAGCTTCCCCACATTCATACAGGTGCACGATACATCGAGTTTTTTTATTGAGTTCCTCAAGTCACATTCCGACAAACTAAACCTTTACAATGCAATCTTACTGAATACTTTGGAGGAGTTGGAAGGAGAAGCATCCCATGCACTCGAGTCAGAGTTCCATATCCCCGTCTATCCGATAGGACCCGTGTGCTTCTTCCGATGGACTCGAATATGAAGCAAGAAGATGAGAATGCTTGTATTGCATGGCTGGATAAGAAATCCAAGCATTCGGTTGTGTACATTTCTTTTGGAACCCTCCGGTCGAGCTCATCAAGAGTATAGTAGAGGGGATCAAAGCAAGCAAACAACCTTACATGTGGGCACTTAGGCCCTCTTAACTTGTGGCCTTCCCCTCTTTCATGACAATGAAGGCAGTGAAATGAGAAACAGAGCTGAAAAGTTTAAAACAGCTATAAAGAGGGCTACTCAATGTGGTGGTACATCATATACTAACATACAAAAGTTCATCCATTCATTCAAAAAATAATCCTGGAAAGACATTTATCATCATCATTTTATTCCATGTATTCTGTGTGTATCCATCCCTTACATAGTTTTTGAAAGACGGTTCATCGCTTCTGTAAGTTCAAAAGGTAAGGCTGATTTAAGAGGCACAATGTATAATATATTGAGACAATTGTTGTTTCATATCAAATGGTCCCAGTGCAATTTACCATCCAACTGTCTAGCCCCTTCTGCCATTCCTGCATACCGAAGTCCAAATTTTGATAATTTATCGTATAGTTCATGCCATATCTAAGTTAGTTTCTATCCTACAATGCAGTAAGACCATGGAAAAAGGAATGCTCTTTCGATCCTTGTTGTGTATTCTATGATAAAAACGCAATTCATTGTATCATATAATTGAAAAGGAATCGTTAGTAACTCACTAATCATGTAGAATTTATGAAACTAGAGCGATTTGTTCAGTTTCACTAGGGGGTTTCAAAGAACACGTGGAGGGATATAGATAAGGGGGCGACAAATGTCATTCATAAGAATATAATTCTACAAAGCAATTATTAACTTGTGATCAAGATATCATGGGAATTCCTTATAACAATTGTGGCTTAATATGGACAACTGATTGTTTTTTTTTTTGTTCCAAAAACAAATGATTGTACATTATAGTGATAATAGAAGGATATGTAGTAATAATGGGGAAATGGAGTGTTTTGGTTTAGCAATTTGGGTCCAAGAAGGATGGAATTTGACAACCTCTTCTGGCAATTCCTCCTACTAGATTTTTGCATCTTTAGTTGGTCTTTTTGGTGGTGTGCCAAGGGTTTTAATGATATTCCTAGAGATAAGCGCGATGAATGCCGTCATAAACCTGCCACCGCCCAGGCTCCCGCCGCTCCGCCTAAAACCCTCCAACTTGCCACCGCTTAGCCTGTTTACCGGCTGTTGTTGATGGGTGTTCAGCTCATGCCGCGGTATGCTTAGGGGTTGTCACGTTTGCCACAATAGCTGCGAACAAACCGGTGGCCTCCATGCCGCAGCCAGCTCAGTTGCTTCGACCTGCCTCACTGCCGCGAATCAGGAGCAGCTGCTGCGCCGTAGTAAACAGTCTAACCGGGGCTCCCATACAGCTAACCCGGACATCCCACCTATTTTAGACAGCGTAGTAGAGCTTCTGTTGTCGGAACAAGATCGAACACAAGATCGTAAGAGAGATTCAGCGTCTCGAGAAGAGGACTATCATTACGCATGTTTTGGGCATTCGTCCTAGGTGCGCTGATCTTCATTTGTTGTTGCAAGTTTCTTTGAAACAAGATTTTGACGTACAGATGCTTGGTTGAAATTACTATCAGGTGTTGGCAGTCAAGGGAGGATGGGCTTCCTTCCACAAAGTGGATTCACAACTTCTCCGCAAATAAGGTACTTCATGATTTACATCTATACCACACATGTCTGGCAGTGTTTCCCAATTTGCATAAAGAATTGGCGTCTTTTGTGCATTTGATTGTTGGCACTATTTGTATAGTTTTGGAAACTTACGATAAGCCCGTCAGATTCAAGATAAGTATATGGGAGTTGCATCTACAAAACTTTTTATTTCTATGTCCAGAGTTTATGCCCTCAAATATCTTGTTGCCCAATTTACTTGACCCAAGGCAGGCATCTTATTCTCATAAAATCTTGTATAGCGGCTTGCCTTTCGTTGTTTTGGATTTGGTCATTTGGCAAAATATTGCCCAAAATTTTCTAAAGATATTGATAAGTATATACCTAGCACAACTATAATTCCGTATAAAGCCTAACAAGCATCAACATGTGTCAATTAATAAACTGAAGGAATTTCTTCCCTTTTAGAATATGTATACTGTTCTCCATGTAGAATAGGACCATTCACACGAGGTGAATAATTTGGGATGAGGATCAATAGTACATACCTTTCTTGTTTTTGCAACCACCCTAATAGGCTTCCACTCCACTAAATTGAGAACATCATCCTCCATAGGTACCCATTGCCATTTTCCCTCAAAAGCCATTACATATTGAAGAAGGATTCATTAGATGTATAAGCTCTTGCTCCAATCAACACATTAAAAGAAGAGAATGCCCCATAGTATACACAGTTTGACTTAAAAGAAGAACGCAAGACCCTGTTACAAGCATTACTTATCTCTCGGAACGTTAACTTACCACCTCTTATTGATTTCAAGGCTTGCTCCTTAACATCCCTAGACAATTGATTAAAGTTCAACCAAGTACCGATATTAACCGCAAATGCATCATCAACCGCCACCCAATTTAATCTTGTCCTTCTTCCCAACATATTACCATAATCATCCTAAATCAAGGGGTTCTAGCAAATGGGTTGCCTTTTCCACTTGTCTGCCCATGTAAGATGTTTATGAACAAGATTAGGCAACAAACATTTCCAAGCTCTTGACAAAGAGTTTAAAAATTTATCCGAAGTGAAAATAGAAGCCAAAGGCATATCCTCATGCACAAACCACCACCTCAGATTTGGCTTCCAATGTCCACCTATAAAACGAACCAATTTCTTCATACGTTCATGAAGTAGCAATTTCCATGGTTCATTCCCTAGCAGCATACTTCTTACAACAAATTTCCCAATTAATACTTTACATTGAAACATTGGGTCTATCAACCCCAATCCGCCCTCATGAGGAGGAGATAATATCACCTTCCACACAACCTTAAATCTTGCATTTACATCAGGATGCACCCCATAAGATCTCGAAAACAACCAAGATGAGAGCGTCGAAGATAGATACACTTGATTAGCAATTAGGATTCTTCCACCAAACAATAAATGCCTAGTAGACCAAAATAACAATTTCTTCCTCAATGAAATCAACAAAGGAGCAATAAATTGATCGTACACCAACTTGACAACTAAGATACCGTATTGGCCTCCCATGTTGAAGCCATTGAAAATCCGGATAGGGTAACCAATGTGAAACTCCATTATTCTTTATTCTTATTGGACCAATGGAGTTATTCCAACTTATAATAGCACCTTATAACTCACAAAATTCTTTCACGACGCATTGAACATTATGCAAATTCTATTATTCCCCATCCACACATATAATGATGTGTCATCAGCAAATTCATTATCAAGCACTTGCGTATTATCTATTCGTCATTGCAAACCTTTAATTGTTAAAGCATGATTATTAAAATACACTTGAAAAACCTCAATTATTAATAAGTATAGGAAAGGGGCCAACGGACACCCTTGCCTAACAGACTTTGAAATAGAGATGGCAGTACCTCAACGGACACCCTTTTTGGGTGCGAGGAAGGCTAACAATAAAATCCATGGATATACTTTCCCACTTATTATTGGGAATGTTCAAGGGATGTAAACATCCTGCGGCTTTAAGTCGCTCGGCTTTGTTAACCTGACATTGGTGACATTTAGACACATAGCTATGTATGTTAGGACGCATCTTAGGCCAATAAAATTGAGTGGAGATGAGAATGAGTGTATGATGTATTCCAGGGTGCCCTGTTGAGGGTGCATCATGGCATTAAAAAAGAATTCTCTTTTTGAGCTCAGGTAAATCTGGAACACAAACCTTCCCATTACGGTAGAGCAGACCGTTAGCAATGTGGAAGTATTCCTTCGAGGATGTGGTGGTGTCTGTTCCAGACTCAACTCTTGCCCAATATTTTGCAAAATAATTGTCATCAGGATACTTTCCTCGAAGGTGATCATAAAGATCTGATGGTATTTCAGTGAAGCGAAGCATGTTAACTTCACGGATGCGACTTAGTGCATCAATGACAATATTCATGGAACCTTTACGATATCGTATGGAAAAATCAAAGTCCTGGATGAGTTCATCCCATCGTGCCTTACGACCTTTCAGGTCTCGTTGGTCACAAAAATATTTCAAGGACTCGTGGTCCGTAGTTACCACAAAGCGATTTCCATAAAGATAATGGCGCCATGTTTTGAGCGCATATATAATTGCAAATAATTCCTTTTCTTGAACAGTATACCGACATTGAGCATAATCAAGTTTCGTACTCTCGAATGCTATTGGTTTACCATCTTGATATAAGACAACACCTATAGCATAATCGCTTGCATCGGTTTCAACCTCAAAAGGTTTTGAAGGATTGGGTAAAAGAAGTGAAGGAGCCTTGCAAACCAGGTTCTTGAGTTCCTTAAAGGCGAGGTCTAGTGTAGCATTCCACACAATAGGTTTTGTAGACTTACACGTTTGACCTTTTAGAAGATTAGTAAACGGCGTCGTCAATTGGGAGTAATTACGAAGGGATTTTCGCAAAAACCCGACAAAACCAAGGAATGATCTCGAACTTCTCGAATATTCCGAAGAGTGGGCCAAAGCTTGATTTTCTCAATGCGAGAAGGATCAATTTCAACTCCTCGTTTGGTTATGAAATGTCCAAGATAAGTAATTGATTTCTTGAAGAACTCACATTTTGAGATCTTCGCGTAAAACTGTTTGTCACGCAATGCTTGTAAAACAAAGCGGACATGTTTAGCATGTTCTTGTAATGTACGGCTATAAACTAAAATATCATCCAAGAAAATAACGACAAATTTTCCAAGTTGTTCTCGGAAAATGTCATTCATTTCTTGTTGAAATGTAGCTAGAGCATTGGTCAAACCAAAAGGCATAACCAAAAACTCATAATGGCCATAGCGCGTACGAAATGTCGTTTTAGGAACACCGTCCTCACTTATACGAATTTGATGGTAGCTAGTACGGAGATCAAGTTTCGTAAAATACTGAGCTCCTTGGAGACGGTCAATTAGATCGTCAAATACCGAGCTCCTTGGAGACGGTCAATTAGATCGTCAACCCGGGGCAATGGATACGAATTCTTGATCGTCACTTTATTCAAGCGTCGGTAATTAATACACATACACCATGTGCCCTCTTTCTTTTTAACCAAGAGAACTGGTGCACCCCATGGAGATTTACTATAATGTATATAACCCATTCGTAAATAGTCCTTGAGTTGCTTAGATACCTCATCCTCTTCAGATTGACTTAAGCGATAAGGAGGTATACTTATTGGTGCAACACCAGGTACAATATCTATACGATGGTCTATATTACGTTTAGGAGGTAAGCCAGCTGGTAGTTCACTCGGAAAAACATCACGAAAATCATTTAAGATTTTATCAAGTTGTTGTTGTTCAAAATATGTTAATTGAATCGAGACATTATCGATATTGTAAACGTGAATAGAGTTGAACAAGACAACTCAAATATTGATGGACACGAGGAAACAATCGAGAGGGATTGTTTTTTTACAAATTGAATAAAATGAGTACAATTGTTCAATACAAATGTAATTGAATGATGAACCCAATCAATAGATAAAGAAGAGCTTTTATTATAGAACTAGGGATAACCCAGTATTACATTAGTGGTACAAAGATTCATTACATGGAAGTCTACTTCCTCTATATAAGTGTCAATAGAAATTCCTAATGAATGAATCGCCCCATTGATGTACTGTACTCTTCCATCAGCCAAGTGCACCGTGTAGGTGTGATCACTTACGGTGGGTTGGATTCCCCATATCTAAACCAAACGATCATTCACAAAATTGTGTGAGCTTCCCGAATCAAATAAAAATTGTACGGGAGATCCATTGATATACCCGTTTGCACGTAGTAAATCATTGGTACCCAATACATAGTGAGGGAAAGAACATTGACAATTACTTAAATGATGTGTATAGACCTGAAGGACATTAGGAATCTGACCTTTATGGTCTGCAACTTTAGCTTTGTTGTCGTGCTCTTTCCGTTGGAGCTTTCGACATTGATCTTTTGTATGACCCTTCTTTTTGCAAAATACGCAAAAAGGATGTTGTCGCTTACAATCGCGATCCATGAATTTGTTGGGTGTCTTGCGTTTCCCAGTGAATTGCGACTGCTTAGTCCCGGGCGCTTCGTTGGGTTTATTGTGGTCCTTCTTCGAAGTGCGTTAATAGCGAAGAACTATTTCAACAGCCTCTTCGAAGGATTTTGGATCCTTATCGTGCACTATCCAGTGATAGTCCGAATTGGGGATGCCATTGACAAAACAAGCTATTAACCAATTGTCCCCTTCTAGACCCGATTTTTGGATTTGGGTTCTAGCATGGTGGACATAGTCTTCTAGCGAGGAAAATTTCCGACTAGAGAGGTTCATTAAAGCTTGTGTTGCCTCGGTTCGAGAGGGAGGTTGTAGAAATTGGCCCTTGAAAATTGTGACAAAATCTGTCCAGGTATCGGGCAATTTCCCCAAAGTACGAAGCCCACGCCACCAAGCGGCGGCCTTACCCCCTAGTTCTTGGCCGACATATGCAATCTTCGTACTATCTGGCGTGGGATAGAGCTCAAAATGAGACTCCCATTGACCCAGCCACGTGCAGATTGCTTCTTCGGTTCTTTCCTTTTTGTCTCCCGTAAATGGCTTAATGACAAACGATGGTTCATCCTATCGCTCATTAGGTCTATTAGTCTCATGTTTTAGACTAATGACACGTGCCTCGAGAGCACTTTGAGATTGCCGAAGTTCGGTCATCTATTGAGCGGTGAAACTAAGGTATTGGGTTATTTGCGAAAAATACATCTCAATGGACATTTGTCTAGGAGGATTCCCTTGAGTTCCTTCCGCTTGAGCGGATGACATCGGGTCGTTATTTTGAGCCATTAAATGATTATTTCTAGAAAAGAAATAGGATAAGGTCAAAGAGATAGTCATAACATCATGTCGTGATGTAAACATATCATGGGCCAACATTAATCGATAGCATGATCTCATGTCAATACTCCTCTAGACATATGAGATGAGGTTCAAGATCAGGTTACTATGGTAACACAAAGGTGTTTTAAAAACCATGGGGGTGACAAATAAATGTCTTTCCCTGATCTCTATATCGAATTTTTCATGGTGGCTCCCCGAGGCTCAACCATGTATGTTCACGTCATGAATAGTTTATACACGAAAAAAATGTTAACAATAAACTATGTTTCTGCGCCCACATATGTGGTTTCGGCTCTTTAACTCCTTTTACGAGGACCTTGAAGTGCACTTAGACCTCAAGTCTAAACATGTGTTATAGTCATATGTATCAATGATGTTGTATTATAGTCATATGTATCAATGATGTTGTATGGTCTTGGTCATATTTGAACTCGAGACCTCGAGAACAAATGCATTAAACATTTGAGCCAACCAAGTAAGTTGTTCTTCTTGAATGTTTAATGTTTCATGCGTATAAAAGATATGTGAGGCGTTTGCCCATATATGTTTTTTTAAAAGAAATATATATGTCAAGAGTCCTTATTTCTCCCTCATTTACTACAACTACGTTGGTACGTTACCTAACCTCAAGTCTCGTAATTACGATGGCATACGCCTAAGTGCAACCCAATGGTCAAGCCAAATGAGCCCTCTTTTCGTAGTAGGCCCATGTGGCCCATCACATTGTCACGTCATTACGAATGCCTCTTGTTACCGGCCGGCAAAGGAGTCCAAAGTGGGAAACGGAGAGTTATTTAAGTAGTAGGAATGTGGTTGTAATTAAGCTATGAGTGTGGACAGACGGACCGGAATCGGTATGCCGTTCCGGATCCGGACCGATCCCGAATAGGTGCGGATGGCACTGTTTTGTAATACAGACCGGAAACCTATTTAAAGGCCCGGATACAATGTAATGAGGAGCGGTTAATTAATAAAGCTTAGTGTTGTTATCTCTCTGTGTTAATTGCCGTTCTACCTTAATTGTTATATCTTACGCGTGTGATTATGAAAGCAATCATGCTAAGTAACTTAATTAAGTCGGATTAATCGTTGAGTTTAATCCTGTTGCCGTAACACCCTTTGGTGAGGTGTATTCCGTAGACACCCTGTGTTAGGCCATTGTCCGGCTCTAAGAGTTAACACAGTTTTTGGCGACCACGATTCCTGTTTTTGCAACGAAAGACGGCACAGATGGATGTCTAGATCAACGCACGACCTAGTTACAGACCGAACTCGACGCCTTGCCGAAAGGCAAAGGAGACGTGAGGCTTTCCAGCAAGCGGCGTAGGAAATTAGAGCGGATCGCTCGTTTTCCAACGTAATCCGGAGAGTAGCGGAGGACTCCCTCTGGTTACAGCAAACATCGCACCCGGACGACGGCAGTAGCCTAAGCAACCTCAGGGAAACCGAATCCCTTCTCCACGCGTTGGCAAATGGAGAAGGCGAAGCAGAAGCCTTTTAAGCATATGAATCGGACTCCGAAGGGGAATACAACGTGCACACGAACTACCGTAGCAGCAACGAAACCCCAGGCGGACCGGAGGACGAAGGATCGGATACCTTACCGACACCGAAACCGGAAGTGCTAACGCTGGAACCCCCGGAACCAGCAGAGGAAGAGCGACCTCCGACACCGGAAGTCGAAGAGGAGAGGCCTCCGTCACCAAAAGAAGAGGAAAAACCACCGATGCCAGAAACAAATCGGGAAAGACCACCGACGTCGGAGAAATTTCCGGAACGAGCACCAACACTGCCAGCCCGCGCACCGATACCGGACGACGACATGCCGTTCCAGTACTCCAAGTATAGAGATGATCCGGACGCGGAAGCTCATGTGCACGCCTTTGAACAGGCATGGGAAGCCAACCATGTGTCCCAGCGATTGACCCCGGATGAAGAAGAACGCTCTAAGATAGCGGAATTTTGCGTCACATTGGAGGGACCGGCAGCAAGATGGCGCCGGACGCAGGACTCGTCTACTATCAACACCTTTGCAGATTTAAAAGCTAAATTCTTGCATTCTTTCCAAAAGGAGGTGGACCAGACCGTAATGGTAGGCTTATTTTATACCATCCGACAGGAAGCAGGGGAGAGCATTCCCTAGTTTGTCATCCGGTTTCAACGGATGCATAGTCAGCTTGCCCGCGCACCCTCGGAGGAGGAATTACGGACTATATTCCTAAACGCGCTCCGGGAACCCCTACGCATGGTTTGCACGGTAATTGACTTCCGCACAAGTACCATCGACCAGGTCATTGACCGGGTGAGAGAGATGGAAAAGACAAGCTCCTGGCTCACACTGGGAGCACTCCAATGGGCGTTACCATCCGATGAAGACCTCCAGTTTCGGCAAGCAATACAGTGCACAACCTGCTTGAATTCCGGACACTCGGCTCTAGAATGCACTATGAGGACGCAATGTGTAATCTGTCAATCCAAGGGCCATACGACAGATAGGTGCGAGTATAATCTATTGAACCGGCAAGCACCGCCCGTCCGACAAATTGAGCCACGCAGCAGCCAGGATGAAGAAGAGGAACGCTGGCGGCGAATGGACCGCGACCGACCGGCACAGGATGTCCGGTACGGCGATTGACGGGAGAATGATGTCTGGTACGACAATCGGCGGAATAACTATGACAGGCATGATCGGTACCGGGATTACAATAGACGATACGAACATTACGACCGGGAGCACTCCCCCGGGTATCGTCAGCAACGAGAGGAATACGGCAGATATAACGAGCAACCTCGTCAAGAGTACCGCAATAAGAAGAGCTATAACAAAAAACGGCATTTCAAAAAAGGCGGCTACCCACGGGATCCGGAACAAGGAGCTTCAAGCAGCCAACCGGCCCAAAACCCTACGCGTACCGCAGGACCTACCCCGGGTACAACAGACAATGCTGAATCCAGCAATACCCGGAAAGCCTACTGCTACTACTGCCGACATGAAGGCCATTATAGTAATCAATGCCTGGTGAAGAGCTATGAAAAACGATCGGCGGTAAATATGGTAGTCCCTGAGGTGGCAGATCTGCAGCAGGTGACCACAAGGTCGAAGGGCATGGCCAAGGAATGGGAGACACAGGAGACCATCCGGAAACAAGCGACGGAATGGGTGAAGAAAGCAAACGAGCAGAATGTCACAGACTTAAAGCGGCAAAAGGAAAACACCGTAGGGCTTGCCGGCGGTAGTCACTCCGAGAACGAGACATGGCAGGCGTTGCAAGAATGCCAGATTACGCTGCCACTCGGAAGACTCCTACAACTCGTGCCAACATTCACGGAAGGACTGAAGACGGCCATGACGACAGGAGAATCATCACCGGCACCGGTACTCTTCTCGAATCCGGAGGAGGGACCAACGGTGGTGGACACCAACAATCCGGTAATCACTACCATTGTAAAAGGGAAAGAACTCCCCGGCACAGTTATAGACGGAGGCTCTGTGGTGAATGTAATAAGCCTCCGGACGTGTGATGCCCTAGGAATCCACGAGTGGGAGCCATGTCCGTTCTGGTTGTGGATGGCCGATACAAGCTCAGTGCGGCCGACAGGATTAATACGGAAATTAGAAGTCACCGTCGGCGGTCATACATTTGACATCTCGGCAGTAGTGCTACAATTACAGGCACAAGGAACATACCCGCTACTGTTGGGACGGCCGTGGTTGAAAACGGCACATATCAAACAGAATTGGAGGAAAAATATAATTACCTTCCGGCGAGGAAAAGCCAAGGTACGGGTACCAACACAGCCAAGGACGAGCACTAGCAAGGAATGTACACCATTATATGCGGAATGCGTCAACATGCTAGAAGGGTTAGCTGACGAAGAAGAAGCTCAGTACTTGTAGGAAAACCCGAAGATCATACCCCTCTTCGAAATTGACATTGCCGAAGCAGTAGCACCATACTTACCGCAACCAGAAGAGGCTGAAGCAGAACCGGATAAAGACGCAATCCGGGAGTTACGGCAACCGCAGGAAGCGTTGGAACGGGAAATGGCCGTTTCACAGCGCGTAAAAGCGTCGCAATTGGAAGAGGTGAACCTAGGGACCACGGACGAAGCAAAACCGGTGCACATCGCCAAGGACATGAAATTTGAAGACAAAACGGCGATGATCACACTTCTCACGGAATTTCGCGATGTGTTCGCCTGGTCATACGAAGACATGCGAGGACTCAACCCTCACTTATACCAGCATCAGGTTCACTTGAGCAAGGACGCAAAACCAGTGGCACAAAGACAGTACCGAATGAATCCCAATTATGCCGCCAAAGTCAAGGAGGAAATCGACAAACTGCTAAGAGTTGGCTTTATCCGTCCGGTAAAGAAAGCGACATGGTTGAGCCCGATCGTAGTCGTACCGAAGAAGAATGGAAAAATTCGAGTTTGTGTGGATTACCGGAAACTCAATGCAGCTACGGTAACGGATGTGTTTCCACTTCCGTTCACAGATGGAGTGTTGGATGCCGTCGTCGGCCATGAGGTCTATAGCTTTCTAGACGGATTCAACGGGTATAATCAGATCCGGATGCACCCCGACGACCAAGAGAAAACGGCTTTCGTCACCGAATGGGGGGTGTTTGTGGCCGTGGTGATGATGTTCGGACTCAAAACGGCACCGGCAACATTTCAACGAATCATCATGGAAATCTTTGGTGAATATATCCCGACTTTTATGCAGGTTTTCCTTGACGATTTCGCCGTCTATAGCCGGGAGGAGGACCATTTTCAGCACCTCCGTCTTTGTCTAGAAAAGTGTAGAGCGTACCGGCTAAGCTTAAATTCGGCAAAGTGTGTATTTGGCGTGTCCAGTGGAACTCTATTAGGACATATTGTGAGCCAGGAAGGTATTGTAGTCGACCCGGACAAAGTGAAAGCTATATTAGAAGCACCGGCGCCGACAACGGCAAAGGCATTAAGCCGGTTCTTAAGCAATATCCGGTGGCACAGCCGGATGCTCCGATACTTGGCCGACCTGGCTACACCATTGCATGCCACCATACATCGGACACCATTCAAGTGGACCAACACTGAGGATACGACGTATAGGGCCCTCAAGGTACTATTGTCGCAAGCACCGGTAGTGCAGCCTCCGGATTGGAGTAAAGAATTTCATGTGTTCGTGGACGCCTCCGACATCGCAATCGGAAGCGTACTGATGCAGCTTACGGAGCCAAAGTGGTACCGGCCAGTGTACTATGCCAGCCGAAAGCTATCCCAAGCAGAACGGAACTACTCTACCACAGAACGGGAAGCTCTAGGAATGATCTACAGTGTGACAAAGTTTCGGCATTATTTATTGGGAATGAAGTTTTCCTTCCATGTAGATCATTCGACACTCCTTTACCTGGTGTCCAAAGCGTCACTCACCGGAAAATTGGCCCCGTGGACCTTACTGTTATAGGAATTCGAGTTTGAAATATTCCACCGACCCGATATACAGCATGTCGTGGCGGATTACTTAAGCCGATTAGAGTCCAGAGAGACGGGTGACGGAGTAGCGGATGAGTTTCCGGATGCGGAGTTGTTTCGAGTCACTACGGAAACGGCAGCAAATGAGACGGTGGCACAGGAAGACAAGTGGCTCACAAATATGCACCAGTTTCTGAGCACACGACTGCCTCCGGAAGAGATGAACCGGGACGAACGGAAACGCCTGGCGGTGCAAAGACGACATTTCTGCTTACTGCAAGACACACTTTACCACAAGGGCGCGGACGGCATATGGAGACGGGCTGTGCGCAACAATGAAAAGGACCTGATACTGAGGGAAGCTCACTGCGGAGTTGCCGGCGGTCACTATGCCGGGGATGCGACGACCAGGAAAATATGGCAAAGTGGCCTCTGGTGGCCAATGACATTAAGAGATGTGGTACGGTACGCAAAAGAATGTGACCTATGCCAGCGGATGGGCCAGCCAACGGAGCAAGCTCGTATGCCACACCAGCCGGTACTACCACTCGAGCCATTCCAGAAGTGGGGGCTGAACTTTGTTGGACCGTTCAAACCACCGGCAATGAGAACAGGTAATCGGTACGTCATCGTCGTGACGGATTACTGCACGAAATGGGTGGAGGCCAAAGCATTAAGAGACAACACCGCTGCGTCAACGGCGAAATTTCTATACGAGTACATCTGGTGCCGTTACGGATGCCCAATCGAATTAATAAGCGACCAAGGGGGGCACTTTCTCGGCCAAGTAGTGGAAAGCCTGACGACATTCTATGCCGTTGTCCACAAACGGAGCACACCTTACTATCCACAAGCGAACGGTTTAGCGGAATCAACGAACAACACGCTCCAGAATATCCTCCGGAAGATCGTCAACGAAAACCGAACGGATTGGGATACCAAGCTACATAGCGCGCTTTGGGCATACCGGACGGCATACAAGACGAGCATCCGAACAACACCGTTCCGGTTAGCGTTCGGACTAGAGGCGGTAATGCCGGTGGAATTCCAAGTACCCAACTTACGGATCCAGCTACGGGAACGGCTGAACGAGAAGGAGTCGGAGGCAATACGGTTAACAGCGCTGTGTGAACTCGAGGAACAACGACTGGCAAGCATCCTGCACTTAGAATTGGAACAACGGCGACGGAAAGCATTTGTTGACCGGCACAGTAAAGGAAACGAGAAAATGTTCGCAATCGGCAAACCGGTGTTAGTATTTCAGACCCGGATGGGCAAGATGCCCGGGTAAACTACGGTTTAGATGGACCGGACCGTACTGGCTAACACGTGAGTATAATGGGTCCTACCAGTTAGGGACACTTGCCGGCGAAGTGCTAGGCAAATGGGTCAACAGATTCCGATTGAAGCCATATAGAGGACGGATGCCTAAGAACCCATTTGAGCAAAGGACCGACACCAGTGAGGGAAACGGCAACCACCAAGACGGCAGAGACGGCGAGCCGGTAACTGGGGAAAATGAGGCTGGTAAGGGTCCGAGAGGACCAACGGACAAGTAACGTCACACTAATAATAATAATAATAATAATAATAAAACAAAAACAAAGTAATCATGCAAAAGCGAGGAATGAATGGATGAAAGAGCGAGGAGCGAAAAGGTACGTAGTGGGCATTTAAAGCGCCACCACAGGACATAATGCTATTTTAGTACACGACGTGCACACACTCGAAAAAGGCGCCAGAATGCACAGAGAAAAACCACTGCGTGTGGAGACCCTTTACTTTCACGAACCCAGGAGCACAGAAGCACCAAGGCGCTACAAGATCATCAGACGAGAACCTACGCACAGAGAACCCCCGCCTTCTGAACTCTCTCTCTCTCAATCTCACTCTCATCACCATCCAACCTCGCCACCGCAATCCGACCTCGACACAGACATGGACCCGCAAACGCTGTCGAAAGCCGCCAAGACATGGCTAAAGCAACACGGGCTCGAGGGCTTCTTGATGATGATGGAAGTACCGCCACACAAAGAAGCCGACAAGGTGATCAAAGAAATCGACACAGAGGTCATAACGGCAGAGGCGATTCGAGCGTTAACAGGCCTTCCGGAGGGAGGCATACTCACGATTGACAATCCAACCCCGGAGCAACTCATCAGGTATTTTGGTGAGTACTCCCTAGCCAGCAAGGGCTACCGGACACAGGGCGGCGGAGATATGTTGTTCCGCGAGATTGCTTGTGTGCTCCACGAATACGGCCATGTGTACCCTAGACCCCCTGCCATGCCGCAGAACCGGGTAGGGATGATCATCGCCACCTATGAAGGGATCAAGGTGGATTGGCCGATATTGATCGCAGATGGGTTGTGTGCGGCGATCAAGATCGTCAGAGGCAAAGACGACAAAGAAGGCCGAGACGGACGGAGGATATGGCACGCCGTAACGCAGTGGCTCACCTTGCTTGTGCCACCCGTCCAGCCCGTCCAGCCCAAGAAGTGAGGAAGAGTGGCGGACGGCACCCCAAAGACGGCTTCCAAACGACAACAGTTGTTGGCCTCTAAGGCCACTAAGGGGAAGGCGGCGGATGCAAAACAGGAGGGAAAGGAGAGCGCCAGCCGGAAGCGGCCAACGGATGCGCAGGAGGAACCACCGGCACGGCCCGTAAAGGTTACACTCCGCGGACCGGTGAATAGAGAAGCGGACCCCTTGGCGGCAAAACTCAATGTCGGGACTCAGGAAGAGGAAATAGAGGAGGAGCCTACGGAGCACCTCCAGCGATGGTCGTCGGCAAGGACCGTTGAGGCAGCCGGGAAACGTTCGGACCCTCAAACGGAGGGAACACCAGCTCCCCATATTGAGACTCCCACGTCGAGGAAGGAACCGGAACCGGTGCGCATGGCACCGGAATCAGAAGCCCCGGCACCACCGGCAACTCCGGCAAGTCCCATCCCGTCAGAGCCGGAAAGGTCAATGCAGCCTCCCTCGGCCAACCAAGAAGAAGCGCAAGGGGAACCAGGACAGCAGGGTGGTCCACGGGCAGAAACGGAACTGCAACTCGGCGCAACCAGGCGGGACCACCCATCTACAAGTGAGCCCATCTATCAAACCTTCGTGCAAGCACAACAATGCACCGGTAGCCTATGGCTCCGGTGGATAGGCGAACAGATAGCCGGAGCAGTGGGGTATATTGAGGCGGAAGAAAGAGCACAAAGCGAACGGTTGCTCGTCACAACCGAACAACTAGAGACGGCCCGGTCCAGAATCCGGTGCCTTGAAAAAGACTTGGATCAGGTCATGACAGAGATGGCCAAAATGGCCGTAACGGCAACATAGATCCAATCACCGGTGACTCCGGTAAGTGTACAGAATAAAGAAACAGATCGACCTGTACATAGCAATAAGACCCCAGCAACGGAAACCGTTCCGGCGAGAGATGTGGCGCAAGCCCAGGAGCTTGCGGAATTGAGAGATGAACTTGCCGCACAGGAAGCGCTAAGGAGCCGTGAACAGGAATTGAAGACAGCGGCCGAAGCCGAGTTAAAGAAGACTGCTGAGAACCTCCGTCGAGCAAAGGAGAGCCTCCAGAAAGGCCATCAAGCGTACGACCGGCTAAGGGAGGAAAAAGACAAAGTGCTACAGGAAAAGGACAAGCTGCAGAAGACGGTAGAAACGGAAATTGAACGGCTAAAGGAAGAGCTCCGCCAGCAGAAGGACCGTGAGGACCGGGCCCGTCGACAGATCAACGCACGGCTCAAGCAAAAGACAGATGATTTTGAGCACCTGCACCGGGACTACAAACGGCTGGAAACGGAGCATAAGGAACGGATGGCCGAGCTCCAACAGGAAGTTGATCGGGCCGCGACGGCGATCGCCGATGAACGTGCGGAAAATACAAGACGCTTGGACGAGGCGGAGAAGGTCCGGATGGAGCTCCAGAGGCAGCAACAGGAAGAAAAGGAGAGAGCGTCAACAGTATTGCAAAAATTACAAAGCACATATCAAAGGCAATTGACGCATTACAAGGAGCAGGCGGAAGACAACGTCAAAATCATCAAGCAACTGAAGGAGGAACAGCAAGCTGCGGAAACCAAATCGCAATTGGGAACGGGCCGAATTCAATCCATCCTCCGGGCATGGCTGAATCAGACAAAACACTTGATTGATGAAAGCTCCGTAAGATGGTGGGCAAAGTGGGCACAAAACGCGGCGGAACTCCAATTGCTACGGGCAGACGTGGCACACCGGCGGAAGGAAGGAGATGATTGTTATACGTTGACTTCTGAGGACTTCATCGTCATATGGGACGAGCTGGCCGACGACTTCCAAGTCCTGGCGGATGAACAGCTGGCGCAGGTCAGGCAACTCGTAGCTCAGCTAGACGATGATAGGCTAGACGTTCAAATCCAGTTTGAAAACTACGAGGGGTCTCGGGTTCGGGAAGAAAAAGCACGGGAAGTGGCAACGATTAACCTTAGTGATGAGGACCCGTCGCCGGCCGAGGGCCAGCCCGAAACCAGTCAACCGGAGACCACTACGACGGAGGGAGCAACGACGGAGACGCCGGTGTTAGAGCAACAAACGGAGGAGCAGCCGCAGCAGCCACCAACAGACCCATCGCAGCAGACATCAACAGAACAACAACAACAACAACAACAACAACAACCAATTCCAGATGAACCATTGGAGACTCTCGAACAAAGCATTCTGGATATTTTGGACGAAGAATAGCAAGGCTCGGTTGTGGATTCGACGTACAAGGTACTGTCCCACAGGCGTGCCATGTGTTACCGGCCGGCAAAGGAGTCCAGAGTGGGAAATGGAGAGTTATTTAAGTAGTAGGAATGTGGTTGTAATTAAGCTATGAGTGTGGACAGACGGACCGGAATCGGTATGCCGTTCCGGATCCGGACCGATCCCGAACAGGTGCGGATGGCACCGTTTTGTAATACAGACCGGAAACCTATTTAAAGGCCCAGATACAATGTAATGAGGAGCGGTTAATTAATAAAGCTTAGTGTTGTTATCTCTCTGTGTTAATTGTCGTTCTACCTTAATTGTTATATCTTACGCGTGTGATTATGAAAGACGATCATGCTAAGTAACTTAATTAAGTCGGATTAATCGTTGAGTCTAATCCTGTTGCCGTAACACCCTTTGGTGAAGTGTCTTCCGTAGACACCCTGTGTTAGGCCATTGTCCGGCCCTAAGAGTTAACACCTCTCGTAAGAATGATCTCATGGTGGCATCGTAACCATGTAATGAGGGAGGGATGTTGGATACGTGTGTCATAAGAGCGGCCTCACATGAAGTGGGTCAAACCCTACGTACTCAACATCATTATGGCTATTGGCGTTTCTTTACGTAACGAAATATCGAAGTCACCAACGGGGATTTCAACAATAAAAAATTGTTGAAAAAAAAAGATGGTGACAACACAATTCTCACAAAAATGTGAGGACGGCCACCAAGAACCTTTCCCCGAAAAGGAAAACATTCGATTTAAAATAACGTAATAACTTATATACACATATGTATATTATCACATATATACGATCAACTACGTATACACGTGACCACATATGCCTATATTAAAGAAATCGTTATATTTAATAGCCAAAAATGACATAATCGAGGCATATACCTCTACGCACACGAGACATCCAAAAATAAGGGTTCAACGTAATATGCAATTGAGGTATTAACCTCTTACGCATACGAGACCAAACGCATATCATTTACAACAAAATCGAGGTGTTGACCTCATACGCAAACGTAACATATGTTCGTGAACGTAATACGTAATTGAGGTATTAACCTCGTACGCATACGACACTCATCACATATTATTTATATGTCAAACAAGGTATTGACCTCGTGCACATATGTAAACATTTTAGATAACCAATTAAATACCACTACAACATCATTTAATTAATGAAAATAATCTACATATTAACCATACACATGATTAGATGGGAGAAGAAAAAAATAGACCAAAAATAGCAAGAAAGATTACCGAAGTTCCTTGTTGATCCTTGTCTGCATGAAGGCCAACCACACAACGATCGATCGCCATCCATCGATAAGATAAGACAAACAAAAGAAAGATTAGTACATAGGCTTGGATACCAAATATTAGAGACATGTACTAAAGTAAGCATTAGATAAGGATAGATCTAGGTAGATAGAAAGAAAGGAGAGAGAGAAAGAAGGGTGTCGATCCACCCGACCACCCCTAGGCGAAGGGATCGAGACGGACTCAAGCCTCGATTGGCGTCCCATACCACCGCCGTGGCGACGAGTCGTCCCTGGTGCTGGTGCGCTCGCTACAAGAGTTGACCCACCACAAGACAGAGTCTCGACGTAGTCAACAAGATAGTCAAATGAGGGTAGCTAGGCCTCCAGGCAAGTTCACACTTGGCCTAATGGGTTGTCTCAATCCCAAGGATTAAAATTAATCTTCCCCTTCTTTACACTCTCGTTTAACCCTCACACTTATCCACGTCTATAGAATACTACGGTAAATTCTCACCACGGGGTATTATATGGTCATGCCCGTAACAAATGTTACATGTTCACTTTACAGCCAATGATTGAGGAACATGGACAAAGGCAACCAAAACTTCAAAAAGGAAAAAAAGTGCTTGAAAGTTGATGAGCTTAGGTAGAAGTGGCCAATTATAAGGAAAACAACACACGCCAATCTTGTTTTCAGTTTCCCTTGTCTCCTCATTCTTGATTGACACATGATGTGTTTTAGAAAGACACAAGATACACATGTCAACAACAAAACAATAAGATGGTGGCCATTTAGGAGAGGGTTCTAATGAACGGGCCGATGTCCACGACTCTACAGAAATATCATCACTGAACTATCTAGAGACATCCAAGTGCACTGGGCATCATTTGAAAACAAGGAGGATAAAAGAAAAACAAAAAAGGTCAGGGTTAGGGTTCCAAGCTTATGAAATAAAATTTGTGAAGTAGGAATGAGGCATTTATTTATTTTACGAGAAAGGTATGTATGTATTTAGGAGATAAATCAAATCACGTGCTCGAAGGATGATCATACGTTAAAAAGAAAGAGTTATGTATTTGTTTGTTGCTAAGTCGGTTGGAAGAGTTTTGTTGTAGCAAAATGAATAGAAAGACAGAAGCACGTGGGTGTGAAAATGCCATAATAATAATAATAATGCTCATGAACAAGAAAATGTGGCCACATCAGTGGAAGCTATGTATGTGCCTTCATTATGGGGTGAAAAAAACACGTGTTAAAAGGAGGAATGAGGCAGTTATTTTTAGTTATTTACCATAAAGGTATTGTACTATGTACATATATTTAAGTCTCTTCATCACTTTGCTCCTATGAAAAGCTCCATAGAGAGAGAGTGTCAGAGAGTAAGAAAGAGAGTGAAGAGGCTGATCTGAAGCTGAAGCTGAACAACCATGGCCACATCAGTGGATTCAGCTGTGGACTTAGCCTCTCGTGGTAGTGGTAGTAAGAGAGCTCGTGCCCTCATCATTCCCTACCCAGTGCAAGGACAGATCAATCCCATGATGCATCTTGCCAAGACACTCACCAATCATGATCCAAACCTCCACATTACCTTCATCAACAATTACCACTACCACACTCGCCTCATGGCCAAGCCGCATGGCCATGGAAGCCCCTCCACCACTCGTGAAGCTTCCGGAAGCCCATCGGCCATGGGAGAAGTAGTCGCAGAAGAATTAGGTCGGAGGGGGTTCTCGGAGGAGACCTTGGTACAACCCAACATTGGCTTGGTTTGTGTGGACAATGGCCTTCCTACCGATTATGACTATGTCACTGACCAGGATTCTCCTGACAGTATGAGAGTGATTTACGAGAGTTGTTCAGTCATGTCGAAAAACCTGAGGCTCTTCGTCGAGCATTTGGAGGAGAACGAGAAGCAAAGCTGTTACACCAAAGTTTCCTTCATAGCTGTCGGTATCTTTTGTGGCTGGGCTATGGATGTAGGGGCCGATCTCGGCATTCCCACTGTTCTTTTCTCTACCCAATCCGCGGCTGTGTTGAGTATCCTCATGCACATTCCTTTGCTTATCTCCAATGGCTTCTTCAGTGAAGGTTAGTTAGTGAGAATAATTCATTTGTCCCTGAATCTTTTTTCATGAATCTGTTTCTTAAAGTCGTTAAAGTCAACTTTACCTTCAATCTCTAAAGTTTTTAAGTGATAATGGATGCATTGTTTAGGCTATCCTCTTCCCCATATGTGTGCATAGAGATACTATTTAGGGGTCGGTATATGTGCATAGAGATATTATATATAGAGAGAGAGAGTGTTTATAACTCATGAGATATTATCATAATGTATCCATGAATTACCAGGTTCCCCCTTATCTTAGTTAGATCATTGTCTTGTTTTCCTTCGAATCCAAGACAGAATCTTGGATGTATACTTTGCTCAAAGAAAGTTAGATGACTTA
Source organism: Azolla caroliniana (assembly GCF_043228905.1). Lineage (NCBI taxonomy): Eukaryota > Viridiplantae > Streptophyta > Polypodiopsida > Salviniales > Salviniaceae > Azolla > Azolla caroliniana. The sequence continues at coordinate 1,467,684 of NW_028230452.1, read as the reverse complement.
GTATCAAAGTTAATCATTCGAAGTCGCTATATGCCAAGGATGTTTTCTAATGTTTGTAATTTTTTGTTAATAATTGTCTTGATGGATTAAGTTCTATTAATCAAAAGTCACTATAATCCGAGAATGTTTTCTGAAATTTGAAATCTTTTATTAATTGTCTTGATGTGTCATTCCTGAAAAAGTTTGCCTTCAATTGTTTTAAACTCACACCCCTTTCTCCATGTGTCTCAGAAACCAAGTTTGATGAGGAACAAAACCCAAAGCCTTATGGCCAAGATGCAAAAGATCAGCTCGTGACCTACATACCCGGTATACCTGGTCTCCCGCCTTCAAGCTTCCCGGCATACATGCATGTGCATGATCCGTCGAGTCCAAATGTTGAGTTCCTGAAGTCATATTTCGACAAACTAAAGCTTTGCAATGCAATCTTACTGAATACTTATGAGGAGTTGGAAGGACAAGCATCCCGAGCACTGGAGTCAGAGTTCCATATCCCCGTGTATCCGATAGGGCCTATTATGATGGATGTGAAAATGAAGCAAGATGATGAGAATACTTGTATCACATGGCTGGATAAGAAATCCAAGCATTCGGTTGTGTACATTGCTTTTGGAACCCTGTGGAATCCTCCGGTCGAGCTCATCAAGAGTATAGCCGAGGGGATCAAGGCGAGCAAACAACCTTACTTGTGGGCACTTAGGCCCTCAAACCTATGGCCTTCCAGCAATGTGTATGAGTTATTACCGGAGCATTTCTCCGAAGAAACGGATGGCCTTATCATACCATGGGCTCCTCAACTCGATGTTCTCGCGCACTCATCAGTTGGTGCCTTTCTTACACATTGTGGATGGAATTCAACATTGGAGAGCATGAGCATGGGGATGCCCATGATCCCTATACCTATTAAAGTTGACCAAACTACAAATTGTAGGCTTATTGTAGATGTATGGAAGGTGGGTGTGAATGTCAAGTTTGTACTACATTCGGATGGCCCTGTTGTGGGTAGGGACAATATCGAGAAGGTCGTGAAGCTGGTCTTTGATGACGACGAAGGCCTTGAAATGAGAAACAGAGCTCAAGAGTTAAAAACAACTATAGAGAGGGCTACACAATGTGGTGGCACATCATATACTAATGTAGAAAAGTTCATTCACTCATTCAAAAAATAATCCTGAACTAACTCTAAATTTTGATAATTTATTGGATAGTTCATGCCATATTTAAGTCAGTTTGTATCCTATAATGCAATAAGACCATGGAAAATGAATGCCCTTTCCATCCCTGTTGTGTATTCTATGATAAGAAAAAACTCATCAATCATGTAAAAGTTGTAAAACTCATCAATGCTTAGTAATGAAAAAAAACATGAAAAAGAGACTTAAAAGTGACTTGCGACGAACAACCAAATGTAGAATGAACTAGTAACTACAATGTCTAAGTAAAACTTTTGAGTCAAAGATCTCTTTCAATCTCTAAGTAACACTTTTGACTCCAAGATCTCTTTCACACTCTCTCTATCTCTCTCCTCCTCCTTGAGACAGGATCTGTCATGGATAGATCATAAGCTCAAGAGACAAGAAAGAAGATAGACAAATGGACGAGTAGTATTAACGGAAAGACTCCATAACTGGTGTTGTTCACCTGGAATTCCTTCAAGGTGAACTCCTCTATTTATACTACATGGCATGCATACTTGTTGCACGCATGTGAATCTACAATAGAGCATGTAGGTATGCATGCATGTGCCAAGTGTAAATACTACAAGGGAGCAACTACGCACATGATGCTAGAAAAATAATAAGGACCAATTATATACATAACTGTGTACTAGATATATTGGTTAACCCATGATACTAGATTATAACATGGTCGTGTCAAGAGTTTGAATCTTGACATTATCCCCCCTCCTACTTCGCCTTCCCAAATCGGTCGCTGGTTTGTGGGGATATCGGTGATGAAAATCTTTGATGACCTTTGGGGCATTTTGTAAATTTTTTGATGGTTCCCACGTGGCCTCAGACATGGGGTAACCCCTCCATAGGACAAGGTATTGTGAGTGTCGATAGTGCCAATGCAAGTCAAGGATTTGGTCAACCTCGTATTCCTCCCCTGTCGTCAATTGCACAGGTGGGGCCTGACGTCCTGGGAGTTGTGAAGCATAATGGGGTTCGAGGAGGGAAACATGAAAAACATCATGAATCCGGAAGTGGGATGGAAGGGCGAGCCGGAAGGCGATGGGATTGATGCACTCGATGATACGGAATGGTCCTGTAAAGAATCAAGAGATGGATTCTTGTGATGCAGAAGAGATGTGAGTTATGTGTGTGTAAGAGAGAGAGAGAGAGAGAGTGAGTGAAACACAGAGAATACGCAAGGTTAAAAGTATATTAACAAAGGAGAAAGACTCAACTTATACAATATGGGAGGAGGGTGCTTTATGTAGTCACCCTCTCTCTTCATTAACTACAAGGCTCATGGAGCATGGGGAATGTGAAAGCTCATAAGTTATGTGTCATAGAATATGATTCTATGACTCATACTAAATGCTAGAATACAAAGTGGTGACATAATGGTGACTCTTGACCGTTGGAGTGTCTCTTCACTCTCAAGGTGAGTTCACACACTAGACCAAGTTGAGCTTGATTCTCAACACGCCCCCTCAAGCTCAAGTCGGGTTGGTTTCATACGGTATCCGAAATCCGCTTCAACTTGAGTTCCGGAGTACGCATCGACTCGCGTCAGCTTGTTTTATGCGGAGTTGCGGAATCCGTGCTCCAGCTTGCGTTGTGCGAAGTCGGTGCTTCGGCTTGTGTCTTTCTTCGCGGCTTTGCGCGGTAGATCGGCTCTTCGCTGCTTTGTTGCGTGATTGCGGAATCCATGCGTTATTGCGTAGTGTCTTCAGTAGTACTCCCCCTCAAGCTTGGCAGGTCAGGGATCATCAATCTGAGATCAGTCATTAATTGCCATAGCTTGTCGGCTCCTAAGGCTTTAGTGAAGATGTCGGCCGTTTGAAGATTGGTGCTAATGTGTTGTAGGTCGACATCGCCAACTAGAACGCGCTCTCGAATGAAGTGATAGTGCACTTCGATGTGCTTTGTCCGCGCGTGGAACACCGAGTTCCGAGCCAGATAGATATTGCTCATGTTGTCGCAGTAAAGGGAAGTCGGATCCTTGATGGGAACACCCAAATCCTTCAAAATCCGAGTCTTAAGCCATACGGCTTCACATGCAGCTACGGCTGCGCCCCTATATTCCGCCTCCGTACTCGAAAGAGCGACGGTAGGCTGCTTCTTGCTACTCCAGGATATTGCTCCGCTGCCGAGGGAGAAAACAAATCCGGAGGTTGATCTTCTATCAGCTTTGTAGCCGGCTCAATCAGCGTCTGTATACCTCTTGAGTCGTATTGGCATTGCGGTCTTGTAGAGGATGCCACAATCCATTGTGCCGCCCACGTATCGTAGAACTCACTTAGCGCAATCCAAGTGAGTATCACGTAGTGTTTGCATGAATTGGCTAAGGAGACCGACCAGATAACTCAGATCGGGTCGTGTGATCGTGAGGTAGATGAGACTCCCGATGAGTTGCCGATACTGAGTCGGCTCACATGCTTTGGTGCCAGAGTTCACATCTAGTTTGAGATTACGATCGAGCGGGGTTGCCACAGATTTGCACTCAGCCATCCCGAACTTGTATAATAAGTTGAGGATGTAGTGCCATTGAGAGATCATGATTCCGGCCGGAGTCCAAATTACCTCGATGCCAAGGAAGTAGTGGATCTCCTTCATGTCCGTCATCTCGAACTTGTCGGAAAGGAGGGATTTGACCTTATTGATTTCGATGATATGCTCACCTCCAATGACTAGGTCATCCACATATAAAATGATGACGATCGGACTTGCGGAATCGCTTCGTATGTAGAGGGAGTTGTCTGATTTTGACATACAAAAGCCGATTTGATGAAGATATTGCGTTATCTTCGAATGCCAAGCATGCGGTGCTTGCTTGAGGCCGTAGAGAGGCTTCTTGAGTCGGCAAACAGCTTTCGGATGGGTGCTCGAGTTGAAGCCGGGTGGTTGTATCATGTACACCTCTTCTAATTTGCCTTGTAGAAAGGCGTTCTTGACGTCCATTTGATGGAGGTGCCACCCTTTCGCCGCGGCAAGCACAATTACGGTCCGCACCGTTGTCATCTTTGCCACCGGGGCAAAGGTCTCTTCGTAGTCGACGCCATGCGTCTGAGCGTATCCTTTCACTACGAGTCGAGCTTTGTAGCGGTTTACGGAGACATTGGCGTTATACTTCACCTTGTAGATCCATCTGCATCCGATCGCTTTTTTGTGTGGTGAGGTGGGAACGAGATCCCACGTCTTGTTCTTCCGTAGTGCCTGCATCTCTTCGTTCATTGCTTCGATCCATCGCGGGTCCTTCGTGGCTTCTGAAATGGTTTCCGGCTCCAGTACTGTCGCTACCATAGATTGACACATGCGAGATATTCGTCATATTCTCCATGAGTGATATTCTCAATATTCGAGAATACAAAATGGCCCTACGAATATTTAAAAACCATTCGTTTTGTAAAATAAATATAAAAAAATTAATTAATTAATTAATTTAAAAATAAATAAATTTAATTCACTAAAAAAAAGAACAATTGTTCATTAATAAATTATAAAAATATGATTAGTATAAACTCTCCTTTCTAGTGTCAAATAAAAAAAGAGGAGAGTTTATGAACCTTTATTTTATTAAAATAATTGATTTTTTTATTTTAAAAAAATGAATATTTTTATATTTACTATGAAAACATGATTAATGTGAAGTCTCAATTTTAATGTCAGGTAAAAATATCCATAAATTTTGGGAAAAGAAAAGGTGAAGAATTAATGAACCTTTCTTTTCTTTTATTTATTTATTAAAAATAAAACGAAAATTTATTTTATTTTATTTATTTATTTAGTAAAGAATCAAGATCTCGAATCAAAATTTATTACTATCAAGTCTCTCTCAACTCTCTATTTTATTATCCCCTTTTTATTGTCAAGTCCCCCCTTTTTTTCCTAAGAAACTAAAAGGAGGGAGTTCATCTCCTTTTTTCCCTTTTTTTTTTAAACGAATACTTGACCACACGAATGTATGCGTATTCGTTTGCATTCGAATGGAAAATCCCACGAATGCGAATATGTCAATCTATGGTCACTACCTTCATCATAAAGGCGTAATGGTACGCCATATAATCGTTGTAGCCGAATCGGCTTACGGGGTTCTTTTCACGGGTGTATCAGCGGAGTTTTTCATTTGCAGAGATGAGGGCTTTCTTAGCTCCGATTGGTAGCTCGAAACCGCCGAACTCACTGTCAAGTGAGTGAGTCGATTCATCGTCTTCATATTCCGCCATTTTCGCCTTGCCTTTGTCCATCTTCGGGCTAGGCCGTGATGTGCTTTGATCGCTCAAAGGCTCTTGTGGTCCGCTCAGTTGGGTCGTGATCGGACTTTCTTCGAACATGCGCGTAAGGTGATCTTCATCCTCTATCTCTTGTTCGGTGGATTTCGGGTCGAGCGGGGTCAGAGTCGAAGTTGTCTCTGGTGCATACCAGGATGCAGACTCGTCAAAGACGACGTCTCAACTTACCCGAAATTTTTGAGTTGAGGGGTTGTAGCACTTGTACCCCTTTTCCTCCAATGAGTATCCTACGAGGATAAATTTCTCCGACTTCGAGTCAAGCTTTTGACGCTTCTCGTCAAGGATGTGTACGTACGCAATAGAGCCGAATATCCGAACATGTGATAGGTTCGGCTTCTTTCCGAAGAATCTTTCGTGCGGAGTGACCTCGTGCACGCCGGATGTTGTGCACCGGTTCATTGGGTAGACGGCCGTATTTGCCGCTTCAGCCCAATATGACTTGGGCATATGCTTCTCGTTCATCATGGCCTACGCTACTTCGAGGATGTGCCGATTTTTGCGCTCGGCTACTCCGTTTTGTTGCAGAGTGTGTCGGCAAGTGAATTCTCGCCGAATTCCTTCCTTTCGGAGATACGTCATGAAATCGTCCGAGAAGTACTCCTTGCCGCCATCCGATCGAAGGCATTGTACATGTCGGCCCATGGCTTTCTCGACTTCATTTTTGAAATTTTGGAAGTGTCCGAACACTTCGCTCTTTTGCCGCATCGGGTAGATCCAAGTGTGCCTAGAAAAGTCGTCGATGAAGAGCACGTAACATCGGTATCCACCGAATGTCGCCGTTTGAGCCGGACCCCATACATCGAAATGAATTACGTCGAGTACGCCTTTGCTCACATTCCGCTCCTTCGGAAATGGGTGTCGGTGTTGCTTGCTGAATTGGCACGCTTCGCATACACCTTCAATCTCCTTCTCTTTGAATGTCGGGAGTCCGATGACGACTCCTTTCGATTTCATTGCTTTGAGTTTGTTGAGATTGATGTGGCCGATTCGCTTATGCTATAGCTCTATGTCGGAGTCGGCTTTCGTGCTTTTCGCGAACATGGCGGATTTCATCTCGTGCGAATCGAGAATGAACATCCGGCCCTCTCTTCTTCCGCGTGCGATGATTCGGCCTTCTTTTTCGATGAAGCACCCTTCTTGGTCGAATCGTACTTGCATCCCTTGCTCAACCATTTGGCCGACCGAGACCAAATTCTTTGTGATGGTGGGAACATGCAAGACATTTTTAATATATGTTTGCTTACCTCTTTCGCCGAACGGAACATTGCCGATGTGCCGAATCGGGTGCGTAGTGTCATCTCCGGTTTCGACATAACCGGGTTGCTCCAGCTCTCGAAGTTCGAGAAACCATTCTTTGTGGGATGTCATATGGTTTGAGGCTCCGGAGTCAACAAACCATACGTCCTCCGGATTGAGGGCACTAGTTGAGGTAGAGGCCGACATAGACTTTGCTCTATGTTTCATCATGAACATTCCGCCACGGTCAGAGTTGTATGCGTACATTCCACCACGATCCTCGTAGTCGGAGTTGTGCCCGTACATTCCGCTATACTCTTCGTAGTCGGAATTGTGCGCATAATTCGTGAGTTGTTGGCTTGTGGAAGCCGATTCACGCATCTTCTTTCGGCACTCTTCTTCGTGGTGGCCGAGCTTTGCGCAATATCCGCATTCGGTTGCGTTTTGACAGCTCGGGCCGGAGTGGAAGCTCCCCCTTCTTGCGAAGGTTCCTCGTTGGCCTCCGTTTTGCGGCCGAAATTGGGAGTTGTTGTCGTAGGTCGGACCTTGTCCGCCTTGTCCTTCGCCGAATCGGCCTCTCGCTCGTCCGCGTCCTCTTCCTCCATTAGAGTGCGTGTAGAGCATGTGGCCTTCCGACTCATTGCTCCTTGTACGCACGTGGTTTTCTTCGACCAATAGCATTGATTGGAGCTCGAAGAAGGAGGGAGATTTCTCCCGTGCTAGAACGGCGGTTCGCATCGCGCCGAACTGTGGTGCGAGGCCGCCGAGGCATATTTGCACCATCTCATCATCATCTATACTTACGCTTATTGAGCCGAGCGAGTCGCAAAGCTCCTTGATCTTCAAGGTGTATGTCGTGATGGACATATCCCTTTGTTGAATGTTGTTCAACTCTTGGCGAAGTTGAAGCTTCCTTGCGGTCGTGTTGGCGGCGAAAATCTTTCGTAGGTTTTCCCACGCTTCCTTCGGCGTCTTGGCTTCTCGAATGTAACTGAGCATGTGGTCGTGAACACATGTCGCCAAACAATACATCACGCGGCTCGCGGCTTGCTCCCATGTTGCGTATCCGGGAGCCGCTTCGGCTGGTCGGTCTTCATGCGCTCCTTTGATGTAGCTCCAATAGCCTTGTCCGACAAGGTATTGGTGCATCTTGTACTCCCAAGATGCGAAGTTGTTTCGATCCAACTTCTTGGTAGGGAGAGCGCTCCCCATTTGAGTATTCATTATGTCGATTCTTCTTCTTCTTCTTCTTCTTCTTCTTCTTCTTTTTCTTCTCTCTTTGAATGCGAGCTATGTAGCGAAGCTACGACAGCGATGAGCCGGTTCTTGGTCGTCGGCGTGGAGCACAACACACGATCACGATGAGGCGAATGGGCTAGATCGAGCTACCAAATTGCTCTGATACCATGTAAAGAATCAAGAGATGGATTCTTGTGATGCAGAAGAGATGTGAGTTATGTGTGTGTGTGTAAGAGAGAGAGAGAGAGAGAGAGAGAGAGAGAGAGAGAGAGAGAGGGAGTGAGTGAGTGAAACATAGAGAATACGCAAGGTTAAAAGTATATTAACAAAGGAGAAAGACTCAACTTATACAAGATGGGAGGAGGGTGCTTTATGTAGTCACCCTCTCTCTTCATTAACTACAAGGCTCATGGAGCATGGGGAATGTGAAAGATCATAAGTTATGTGTCATAGAATATGATTCTATGACTCATACTAAATGCTAGAATACAAAGTGGTGACATAATGGTGACTCTTGACCGTTGGAGTGTCTCTTCACTCTCAAGGTGAGTTCACACACTAGACCACGTTAAGCTTGATTCTCAACAGGTCCCAACTTCTTGTAATCAAGTTTCGCACATGGACAAGTAGTAGAGATGTGTTGACGTAACAACCAGACCATGTCTCCAACGACAAAGTGTGGAGTGGCAGATCTATGGCAATCAACTTGCTTCTTGTATCGTTCACTAGCAAGACTAAGCTCCAAGGATAAAATCATGATGTAGTTCTTCCAAAATGCAGGCGCGATCCTCCGCCGAAGGGTTCACGAAAGTGGTAGGAAGGGAAATGTTGAAGCGAGGATGTAAACCATAGTTGGCAAAGAAGGGAGTGATGCCAGTCGATGCATGGAGAGAATTATTGTAGGCGAATTCCGCGAGCGAAAGTAAGTTGACCCAATCATCTTGTTGGTAACTAACAAAGCACCGAAGATACTGCTCAAGGATTTTGTTGACACGCTCCGTTTGCCCGTCAGTTTGGGGGTGATAAGTGGATGACAACTTCACAGAGATGCCTAAAGTTTGTAGTAGGCGTTGCCAGAAGTGAGAGACAAACTGGGGTCCGCGATCACAGATGACATCAATGGGGAGTCCATGCAAGCGTACCACATTGTTGAGTAGTAGATGCACCATTCCTTCTCCGGAAATGGTTTTGGAGCATGGAGTGAAGTGAGCCATCTTCGTAAACCGATCAACAATGACTAACACCGAGTCATAGCTATTGACCAAGGGTAGATAAGTTAATAGGTCCATAGAGATAGAGGCCCACGGACGACGAGGACATGGAAGCGGTTGTAGTAAGCCGTATGGCCGATGATGAATGGCTTTGGAGCGAGCACAAACCTCACAACTCTTTATGTATTCTTTGACCAACTTCCATGGTTATGGCCACCAATACCCTCGAGAGATTAGCTCGAGGGTTTTCGCGACCTCGAAGTGACCTGCAAGTGGGTCATCGTGGCATTCCCGCAACGCCCGGGTGCGACATGGGCCCTTTGGTGTCGTGACTTGAGAATAGGAGAGAGAAAAATAAGATGACAGTAGAAAGTAGAGAGAGAGAGAGAGAGAGAGAGAGAGAACACTAGAAATGGAAAGAGAGTTTATATTATAAGAGAGCAAGGATTACAATGAGTAGGCTAAGGGGCTACAAACTAGTGTTGAAGCGAATGAGTTGTGATGAATGAATAGACACCTATTTATAGGTCCTTATGGAGTATTCTAGAATGTTCTAGAATATTTTAGATATTTATGATATTTAATATAATCATGGAATATCTTAGAATGTTCTAGAATACTCTAAATGTCTTGTAATAACTAATAATACATTTATTATAACTATACATCATATATGTTAGTATAATGGTTAAAGGTCTAACATATAGACCAAGACGTCTTGGGCTCGAATCCCTGTAAGGCCAAAATGTATGTCGTCATGACATCTGGGACGTATAAGAGATGATTTCGGAACAGCAAACCCTCTTGTATGGTGAAGGTGTCAAGTTCGTTCCTTTTGGTCGCCTTGGAGGGGCTTTGTAGACTATCTTGAATCTCGTTGGCGAACGCATCGGTCTTGGATGCATTAGTGATCTATTGGAGTAATGAATCATCCTGCAACATACAAGTGGCAAAAAGATGCAATTGGTCGGGTTTCAACAAACTTCTAGATTGTTGAGCATAAGTAGCATCCCCAAGGTGGATTGCAAGGCCAGCTTAGCGAGAAAGGGCATTGGCCTTCCCATGTTGGGCACTAGGTCGAAATACGATCTCAAAATCGTAGTCGGTGAGAAATGTCGACCAACGGGCCTGCCTTCGATTCAAAGTACGAGTGGTGGAAAAATAAGCTAAATTTTTATGATCAGTCACTACCTGGACACGATGTTGTGCGCCGGCCAAGAAGGTTCGCCATTCTTCAAAGGCAGCAATGATAGCAGCAAGCTCCTTGTCGTATATGGGATAATTGATTTCGGATGCCGTGAATTTCCGGGAGTAGTAAGCCACTGGGTGCATTAGGTTGGTGTCGTTTGCCTGGGATAAGATGGCGCCAATGGCGAAGCCAGAGGCATCGGTTTCGACTTGGAAGGGTTTTGTGGGGTCGGCATGTAGCAGCACCGGGGCAATGATGAATGCGTGTTTGAGTGAGTCGAACGCATTTTGCGCCTCGGAGGTCCATAAAAATGGAGTGCCTTTACGGGTGAGAGCGATAAGAGGTTGGGCTAGGGTGAAAAACCCCTTGATGAAGCGACGGTAAAAATTCGCGAAGCCGAGGAAGGATTGCACATCTTGAAGTCGCCTTGGAGTCGCCCACACCTGAATGACAGAGACCTTCTTCATATCTATGGTGATGCCAGTGGGCGAGATGATGTAGCCCAAAAATTCGATCGAGGTACGGTCGAACTTGCATTTCTCGCCTTTGGCATAAAGGCCATGCTCGTGAAGTTTGGCAAGAACTAATCGGACTTGGCGAGTGTGCTCCTCCATGTTTGGCGAAAAAATGAGAATATCATCGAGGTAAATGACAACAAAATGATCAAGATATTCCCAGAATATATCGTTCATCATATGTTGAAAAACTGTTGGAGCGTTAGTAAGACCAAAAGGCATTACCTTGTATTCGAAATGCCCATACCGTGTTCGAAATGCAGTTTTCCATTCATCCCCCGGCTTGATGCGTACTAGATTGTACGCTCCACGTAGATCAACTTTGGAGAAGACACGCGCAACTCGGAGCCGATCAAGGACTTCGGGGATCAGAGGTAACGGATAGCGGTTGCGCACATTGAGTTTGTTGAGACCTCGGTAGTCGACGCATAAGCGTAGAGAGCCGTCCTTCTTCTTCACAAATAAAATGGGGGCCCCGACTGGTGACTTAGAAGGTTGAATAAATCCTTTCTCGAGGTTCTCATCGAGATACGCACGAAGGGCCTTCAACTCAAAAGTTATGTCACTAAGATTTTTAACCTTATACATCATTGTAGGGCTCTCATTTGCTTTTCATTAAAAAAAGAGATCACGGTGAATTGTGCGTGGACTAAAAGGGCCTAAATGAGCTTACATTGTCAAAAATGACTTCAAATCTCCATCTAAGGGCACTCCATTTTATCAATATCAAGCTTATGTCTAAATGACTTCAAATACAGATAGCTCTTGAGCATGTCCAAAGGTCTAAGTCTTATGATATAAATACAACCATTATTTGGTTTTACCATTTTGTTTAGCAGATGGCACGACAACTTCCCAACTATCAAAAGCCATTTTCTTCTTGATAGTATTGTGAACCATTCAAAATAATAAAGAATTAACTAATTAATTAGAATTGCCTTTGCATATTATCATTCATCTCACGTTACACATTAACGATCTAAGGACAACATGGAAAGGATGATTAAGCAACTCTGTTTGAGGAAATTCCACATTTTCATAACGACCCAAATTCATTTTTATCAAGAGGAAAAAACATTAAACCTACCGTGAATCTCAATTCAAGTTTCTAATCAATTGGAAACAATGTCCTTAGGCCATCCATTAGGGAATCTCCTAGATCACTACACCATTTTGCTAGCTTTGATGGTACAAGCATTTAAATTGTAGGCAACATTGATGATGAGAACCATGCAATGATACATTATATCCTTATGCATCTCACCTGGATATGCATTATCATTTTAATGGCACATAGTGACTTTTAGCTTGTGAACACACTCTGTACTAGGTAGGAATGATAATCTAAATTTCATTCCTGTCACAAAACAATCTAAATGATATGAGAGTGATTATGGATGTCCTCAAATTGTATGGATTAGCTACTGGACTACATGTTAACTTCAACAAATCCAAACTCCTACCCTTGACACCATATAATTGCAATCAACTTTTGTGGCCAAGTCAAGTTGTTAGCCCACATGAAATGGTTAGACATCTCAGGCTTCAGCTATCCATTGGGATGGAATGCAACACGGAAAGGAAAGGTTGAATGGGTTCTGTAAAAAATGAGACAAATGTTAAGCTATTGGAAGATTGCAACATGGCCGCTCCCTGTCTGATTGAGGATAGTGCAATCTATATTCATGGCTTACATGCAGTATTACTTAATTATATCTGATTGGCCGAAACACATGATACAAAAGATTAACTCAGAAATCATAAGCAAATTGTGTTGCTCTACGCAGTCGCGTAGAGGTGTACAACTCCTATCACTAGAGAAAATATGCACCCCACAATTGTGTGGAGGGCTAAATATTCTTAATTTGTCGTTGCATATGTTGGTTAGAAAAGCTACTTTACTGCCAAAATTTGTTGAACAAACATTGCCTTGGGCAAGAATGCTATTAGATATGTTTGATAATTTGAAAAGCAACTCATTTGGCTCATGGGATACTTGTCTAATACGGGTGTATAATGGCCGTTACCCTAGCCCAAATAGTATATAAGTGGCTTTAAAACCTAATTCAAAATATTGTTGTAAGTGCTATTCTTGTATTGTCATGTTTGGAATATGTCGAAAGGCAGTTGCCCTAGCCCAATTAGAAACCATGGCACACCGCCAAAAAGACCAAATAAAGATGCAAAATCTAAGAGGTTGTCAAATTCCATCCATTTTCGACACAAACTCGTAACCAAACCACTCCATTTCCCCATTATTGCTACTTATCCTTCTATTATAACTGTAATGTACAATCATTTGTCCATATTAAGCCACAAATGCTATTAGGAATTCCCATTATATCTTGATCTCAGGTTAATAATAGCTTTGCAGAATTATTTTCTTATGAATGAAATTTGTTCCCCCCCCTTCTTTATATCCCTCCATGTGTTTTTCAAAACCCCCTAATGTCAAAGGATCAAACTGAAAAATTGCTCTAGTTTAACAAATTCTACATGATTGGTGAGTTACCAACCATCCCTTTTCAATTATAAGATACAAGGAATTGCTTTTTTATCATAGAATACACAACAGGGTTGGAAAGAGCATTCCTTTTCCATGGTCTTACTGCATTGTAAGATAGAAACTTTTAACTAACTTAGATATGGCATGACCTATACGATAAATTATCAAAAGGGGCAGGAATGGCAGAAAGGGTTAGATAATTGGATGGTAAATTGCACTGGGACCATTTGATATGAAACACCGATTGATTGTCTGAATATATTATACATTGGGCCTCTTAAATCAGCCTTACCATTTGAACTTACAAAAAGCGATGAATTGTCTTTCCAAAACTACGTAAGGGATGGATACACAGAATACATGGAATAAAAAATAATGATGATGAATGTCTCTCGAGGATTATGTTTTGAATGAATGGATGACCTTTTGTATGTTAGTGTATGATGTGCCACCACATTCTGTAGCCCTCTTTATAGCAATTTTAAACTTTTCAGCTCTGTTTCTCATCTCACTGCCTTCATCGTCATGAAAGAACAAATTCACAGCCCTCTCGACATCATCACTACTCACAACAGGTCCATCCGAACGTAGCACAAACTTCACGTTCACACCCACCTTCCATATATCTACAATAAGCTTACGATTTGTAGTTTGGTCAGATTGAATAGGTATAGGGATCATGGGCACCCCCATGCTCATGCTCTCCAATGTCGAATTCCATCCACAATGCGTGAGAAACACACCAACTGATGAGTGAGCGAGAACATCGAGTTGAGGCGCCCATGGAATGATAAGGCCATCTGTTTCTTCGGAGAAATGCTCCGGTAAAAACTCATACACATTGGGGGAAGGCCACAAGTTTGAGGGCCTAAGTGCCCACAAGTAAGGTTTTTTGCTTGCTTTGATTCCCTCTGCAATACTCTTGATGAGCTCCATCGAAGGATTCCATAAGCTTCCAAAAGAAATATACACAACCGAATGCTTGGATTTCTTATCCAGCCATGCGATACAAGCATTCTCATCTTCTTGCTTCATATTCGCATCCATCATAAGAACAGGCCCTATCGGATAGACGGGGATATGGAACTCTGACTCGAGTGCACGGGATGCTTCTCCTTCCAACTCCTCGAAAGTATTCATTAAGATTGCATCGTAAAGCTTTAGTTTGTCGGAATATGACTTGAGGAACTCAATAAAAAAACTCGATGTATCGTGCACGTGCATGAATGTGGGGAAGCTCGAAGGCGGGAGACCGGGTATACCAGGTAAGTAAGTCACGAGCTGATCTTTTGCATCTTGGCCATAAAGCTTTGGGTTTTGCTCCTCATCAAACTTGGTATCTGAGACAGATGAAGGACAGGGTTTGTGATCAACATCCTTTAATGAAACAATTAACACATGGGTAAATGATCCCCTAAGCCATCTATACTACTTAAAAAAACTTTGGAGATTGAGGACAAAGTTCATGAAAAGGATAAGCTCATGAAGAAGATTCAAGCACAAAATGAATTATTTTTTATTAACTAACCTTGACTGAAGAAGCCATTGGAGATAAGCAGATGAACGTGCAAATACATGCTCAACGCAGTTGTGGATTGGGTAGAGAAAAGGACAGTGGGAATGCCGAGATCGACGCCTACCTCCATAGCCCAATCACAAAAGATACCGACAGCTATGAAGGAAACTTTGGTGTAACAGCTTTGCTTCTCGTTCTCCTCCAAATGCTGGATGAAGAGCTTGATGTTTTTGGACATGACTGAACAACTCTCGAAGATCACTCTCATCCTGTCAGGAGAATCCTGGGCAGTGACATAGTCATAATGGGTAGGGAGACCATTGTCCACACAAACCAAGCCAATGTTGGGTTGTACCAAGGTCTCCTCAGAGAACCCCCTCCGACCCAATTCTTCTGTGACTACTTCTCCCATGGGCGATGGGCTTCCAGAAGCTTCCTGAGTGGTGGATGGGCTTCCATGGCCATGATGTAGCTTGGCCATGAGGCGAGTGTGGTAGTGGTAATTGTTGATGAAGGTGATGTGAAGGTTTTGGTCATGATTGGTGAGTGTCTTGGCAAAATGCATCATTGGATTGATCTGTCCATGCACTGGGTAGGGAATGAAGAGGGCACGAGATCTCTTACTACCACTACCATGACAGGCTAAGTCCACAGCTGAATCCACTGATGTGGCCATGGCTGCTCAACCTCAACCTCAACCTCTTCTCTCTCTCTATCTCTCTCTCTCTGTCACCCCTCTCTATGGAGCTTTCATTGAAGGGGAAGAAGAAGCAAGGAGACTTAAATACATGTACTTTCATCGTAAATAAATAAATAACTGCCTCTTTTTTACACATGTTCTTATTGTACAAGCCCTCTTCCAAACCCTAACCCTAAACCCTAAACCCTAGTCCAAACCCCTTCCTTCTTTTCTTCTGCTTTTTTTAGGTTTGTTTTTGTTTTCTTCCCCACCCATTCAAAAAACCCTAGTGCCGTGCAGGAAAAGCAATCCCCATGAACCTAAGCGGTAGTCCGAGATTTATCTCGTTTTACGGCTATTTTTGTTGGGTACATATATGTATGTGTGTCACGTGTGCATGTGCCTCTCTATCTATACCTTTTGTCCTCTGCCTTGGTATCTCTCTTCTCTTCTTGTAAGTTGTGAACGTATCATTCTTGTCTCTAGGTTTGAAAGACGTTCAGCACAAAGAGGCGACATGACATGTATTTTGGCCGCGCTTCTTAACGCTCCCTTGGTTACACACCTTTTCTTCGAGCTTTCACTCCCCGTCAATCCATCTCCTTTTACTTTCTTCAACTTTTGTATTACAAAAAAAAAAAAAGTGCTCCTGCTCTCATCGATCGCTTTCTTGTTGAAGCTTGAGCACCACGTTGTTGATGGCATGACATTTTCAAGGCACCTGCTCCTACTCTCATCGATCATTTTTTCGTTGAAACTTGAGGACGACGTTGTTGATGGCATGACATTTTCAAGGCACCTAGTCCTACTCTCATCGATCACTTTTTCGTTCAAACTTGAGGATCAAGTTGTTGATGGCATGACATTTTCAAGGCACTTGCTTCTGTCTCTAGTATTTTGGTACAACAAATTCTTCCAACCGGCATAGGAAAAAGTAACTATTCTTTTAACATATGGTTGTCCTTCGAGCACGTTATTTAATTTTCAAATGGTCAAAGCCCTTCCAAACTCTTAAGACCAATGCAAACATTCTGATGCATCGAAATTTGAGAATCTATTCGGGATGTGAAATTTTGACCCAAAATACCTTTAGGAAATGACATATAGTCAAAAGAAATATTCCCATTGCAGCCTTTCGATATATATATATATATATAGATATATATATATATATATATTTGACACTAAGAGTGTTTTTTGTTTTTAGAGATTGCGATTACTAAGTTACTACTACTAGCTCTTTCAACGTCGGTTGTTGATCTCTCCATCGAATAGATCTTGGGGTCACATCACTTCAAGTCCGTATTAATGTTTTTTCATTATAAGGGATTTTGTGTCATAACTCATAACCAATGAATATGCATTGACAACTTGGGCTTGTGAATCCGAGTGACATGCTCCAAATGCATTTTAGGAAAGGCAATTTTCCATGATTTTTTTTGTTGAAGCCAATTTGCATATGATTCTAGAGAGCCATGTCTACACACTATGGTTCTATAATAATGCATAGGGGATTTTAGAAACCCAATTTGATGTTCACATCTGATGGTTTACCAATGTCACTTTATGCAACCTCGTGTTGTATTTCATAATACCACGAATTACTTTACGCCAATTACATCGAAATCTCTTGTGCACTTATTCATGATTCAAGATGTGCAACTAGATGTGTCACATACCCAAAAAAATTCTTTGTTGTGACTGTTTGCCATTGGAAATTGTGTGTACATCTTCATTGTTTACTCTCAACAAAATATTTGAAAGTCAAGCAATGTATAACTCACCTTCCAATTATTTAAAGGGTACATTCACCTTTATATGGTGCAAAGAATGAGTTCACACCGTGATCATAGTAGGCAAGGTGATCATTAGCAATGGGCACGGTTCGGTTCGGTTTCAAGGCAAAGAAACCAAACCGTTTATTTAAAACAAAACCAAACCAAACCGTTAATGAACTCACATTATTTAAACCAAACCATTTAAGAAAAAGTTAAAACCAAACCGTTTAGGGAAAAGTTGAAACCAAATCAAACCATTTAATAAAAAATTTAAACCTAACCACTTAAGTCAAACTAGTTAAACATCTAAAGAAACAAAAATACATTAAATTAAATAAGCATTTAAGTTAAATTTATTAAATCAATAAAAAAACTTTAATTGAACCATTAAATTAAATAAACATTTAAGTTAAATTAATTAAATCAATAAAAACCATTAATTAAACCATTACATCAATAAACTATTAAGGTAAAAAAAAAAAGTTAACCAAAAACCTGTAAACCTATAACCCGAGTTTTAGAACCGAAACCGAACCGTTTATCGAGAATCCAAACTATTAAATTTTTTTGGAACCAATAAACTGTTAAACCATGGCTTAACGGTTCCGTTTTAGCCAAAACCGTGCCCATTGCTAGTGATCATACAAAGCTTTTACCCCATGATTCGACCTTATCCACCTAACATCCATAGAATTTCAATTCAACTATTGTTTTCATGCTTTCAATCCTTCTCTTGGTTATACTTCTACGTTGTTTCATGAAGCATGGTATTAAATGTTCTAGAATTTTTTTCGGTTACCTCTTTTATAAACCATATGTACCTAGAGCAAAGTAAAGGCATATGTTAGTTCTTTCTTGTAACAACATCAAGCCTTGGGGGTTCTCTTTCACGATGTTCAACTAGCCTAGCATACTTCCTAAATACTTCCCTTCAAACCTTACTAGATCTTATAGTCGAGAGAACTGTTCTCAACTTTTCTGTTGAGGGTGAGATAACCTCTAAAGTTGACTTGATGCCCCAACTAAAAAGTATGTACCATACACAGTAACATATGTAACGGAGCCAAAATTTCCTTACCATGCTCATTTTGTAACAACATGCTCAACTCCTTTGCAACCGCTTGTGCATCATTAGCTCCACTTGTAACGAAAAATCACATTCTCATTTATAAAACATATAGCATCTTACAAATAGATAATGTGTAGGACATGGTAATCCATTGAAGATGATAGGTTACTTTTACATGCATGGAACATACACAAAAGTTGGTGGTGATGAGGTGCAAAATATTTCTCCACTAAGTAAAGGAGAAATTTTTGTCAACAATGAAGAACATGAGTTTTGAGGATTGAACAAACCTAAAGTTGATAGAAGCAAATTAAATTATCAAATGTGAACCACTGACATAATCCTTAATTTATTCATTATTTTGAATAGGTTAAAACTTGCAAATGCCCCTACTTTTTCAAAACTGCTTTACTTGACATTGGTTGACCCCAATTTCAAACAATTATGCACTTCAACAATTAGGTGCTTAATCCATAGATTTGGACATTTGGAGAAATAACAAAAATTAAAGGCTATTTAAGAAAGTAAAGAGAAACATGGATCTAGGGCCTGAATTTGACGGGTTAGTCTTTAAGTTTTTTTACGGGCATTTTTTAAAGATGTATGTCATATGACATGAGAGTGCAAAAACTAATATGTCATTTGGCGTACAAGTTTTAATAATGAAAAGCTCTATATGATGCTTCATTATTATACATTTTATTACTATAGAAAATACACAAATAAACATAACTACCCGACAAAGATAATGAAATCATATAAATTGAATACTTAATCATCATATATTTCTTAAAGTCCAAGAAATACAAAAAATTATAAAACGAATATTTTTATATTTACTATACAAATATGATTAGTATAAACTTTGAATATACGATCAGTTTGAAGTACTATTTTTAATGTAAAAATAAAAATATCCATAAATTTAGAAGGAATAAAAAGCGAAAAATTAATGACCCTTTATTTTATTTTATTTATTTATTAACAATAAAACAAATATTTATAATTTATAAGTTATACATTTATTATAAAAATTTAGTAATGACAAATCCCCAAGTCCCTCTTTTATAATCCCTATTTATTGTCAAGTTCCTTTTTATTATCATAAGAAATTAAAAAAGACAAAGTTTATTTTTTTGGAGTTCAACAAATACTTGACCACCCATTCGTATTCGTATTCGTTTGCATTCGAATGAGAAACCTGACGAATACGAATATGTAAATCTATAGAGGTTAAGTGAGCCCTAAGTGTGTTCACACTAAGAATACAATTTGGGTAGAGTGGGACTTTTATCCCAACACTCTTAAATTAGCCTTACCTTTTGAACTTACAAAAACTATTTATGGGATGGATACACAAAATCATGGAATAAAATGATGATGATAAATGGCTTTGGAGGATTATGTTTCGAATGAGTGGATGAACCTTTCTATGTTAGTATATGATGTGCCACCACATTGTGTAGCCCTCTCTATAGCTGTTTTAAACTTTTGAGCTCTGCTTCTCATTTCACTGCCTTCATCGTCATGAAAGAACAAATTCACAGCCCTCTCGACATCATCACTACTCACAATAGGTCCATCCGAACGTAGTACAAACTTCACCTTCACACCCACCTTCCATATATCTATAATAAGCCTACAATTTGTAGTTTGGTCAACTTTAATAGGTATAGGGATCATGGGCACCCCCATGCTCATGCTCTCCAATGTTGAATTCCATCCGCAATGCGTAAGGAAGGCACCAACTGATGAGTGAGCGAGAACATCGAGTTGAGGCGCCCATGGAATGATAAGGCCATCCGTTTCTTCGGAGAAATGCTCCGGTAATAACTCATACACATTGCTGGAAGGCCACAAGTTAGAGGGCCTAAGTGCCCACAAGTAAGGTTGTTTGCTCGCCTTGATTCCCTCGGCTATACTCTTGATGAGCTCGACCGAAGGAGTGCATAGGCTTCCAAAGGAAATGTACACAACCGAATGCTTGGATTTCTTATCCAGCCATGTGATACAAGCATTCTCATCTTCTTGCTTCATTTTCGAGCCCATCGGAAGCACGGGTCCTATCGGATAGACGGGGATATGGAACTCTGACTCGAGTGCACGGGATGCTTCTCCTTCCAACTCCTCGAAAGTATTCATTAAGATTGCATTGTAAAGCTTTAGTTTGTCGGAATATGACTTGAGGAACTCGATAAAAAGACTCGATGTATCGTGCACGTGCATGAATGTGGGGAAGCTCGAAGGCGGGAGACCGGGTATACCAGGTAAGTAAGTCACGAGCTGATCTTTTGCATCTTGGCCATAAAGCTTTGGGTTTTGCTCCTCATCAAACTTGGTATCTGACACAGATGAAGCACAGGGTTTGTGTTTAACATCATTCAATGAAACAATTAACAAAAGATTACAAATATCAGAACACGTTCTTGGCTAAGCAATTGGATAAGCTCTTATAATATCTCATGAGTCAGAGACATAGTCTCTCTCTATATATAATATTATCTCTGTGCATATATCCCTCTCTTCTTAGATATGGGGAAATGATAGCCTAAACCATGTCTACATCACTTGGAAACATTGGAGATTGGAGACAAAGTTCATGAAGAAGATTCAAGCACAAAATGAATTATTTTTGAGTAACTAACCTTGACTGAAGAAGCCATTGGAGGTAAGCAGATGAACGTGCAAATACATGCTCAACGCAGTTGTGGATTGGGTAGAGAAAAGGACAGTGGGAATGCCGAGATCGACGCCTACCTCCATAGCCCAATCACAAAAGATACCGACAGCTATGAAGGAAACTTTGGTGTAACAGCTTTGCTTCTCGTTCTCCTCCAAATGCTGGATGAAGAGCTTGATGTTTTTGGACATGAATGAACAACTCTCGAAGATCACTCTCATCCTGTCAGGAGAATCCTGGGCAGTGACATAGTCATAATCGGTAGGGAGGCCATTGTCCACACAAACCAAACCAATGTTGGGTTGTACCAAGGTCTCCTCAGAGAACCCCCTCCGACCCAATTCTTCTGTGACTACTTCTCCCATGGGCGATGGGCTTCCAGAAGCTTCCTGAGTGGTGGATGGGCTTCCATGGCCATGATGTAGCTTGGCCATGAGGCGAGTGTGGTAGTGGTAATTGTTGATGAAGGTGACGTGAAGGTTTTGGTCATGATTGGTGAGTGTCTTGGCAAAATGCATCATTGGATTGATCTGTCCATGCACTGGGTAGGGAATGAAGAGGGCACGAGATCTCTTACTACCATGACAGGCTAAGTCCACAGCTGAATCCACTGATGTGGCCATGGCTGCTCAACCTCAGCCCTCTTCCGAACCCTAACCCTAAAGGCTCCAAGCCCTTCCCATACTTTTAAAGACCAATACAGACATTCTGATCAGAATCTGATTAATCGAGATTTAGGAGTCTATTGGGCATGCGAAATTTGTGGACATGATCCAAGATACCTTTACAATATGCCACAGTCAACAATATATTTGTCCATTGTGGCCTTTTGATCTTTGTCTTATAGCATGTGTCTCTTTATTTTTTATATTTCCTTTGTGGGTTTCCTTTTATGCTTGGGCAACTTCTAAAGTACCTTTTGTCAAGCTTTTTGAACCCTAATCTCTTCAACCTCTTTTAGAAGAAAAAAAAAAGTGCTCCTAATCAATCGCTTCTCTTTTTGAGCTACATTCATTGGGGCATTTGGGGCATTTGCACATGTGATGAGGAAATACGAAAGACTAAGAATGAATCTCAAAATATGGTAATGGTTGTAAAATGCGGAATAATCCTCCTTATATAGGCCAAATATGGCCATTTGGACTGGTTGTTGGGGTGGATAGCCATTGGTTGGTCCCCTTCGGACTAAGTTGTTGCAAACCAATGTACGGCTTCTTTGGGACTGGGACTTGGCCCCCTTGGTGATGAGTCCCAGTTCAAATTGAGACTATGTCCCGGTTGGCACAACCTAGGGACAACACATTAGTTTCTAAGAGACCAAGTCTTCCGACCAACTTCACATGCACAAATTTTCTTTTAATATATGATTTTCTATTTGGTTGGAATTTTAAGTGCTCAACTCCTCCCATACTTGTAAGATTAATAGAATTTTTTTATAATCGAATCTCAGAATCTATTCAACAACCGAAATTTGTGGATGTGACCCAAAATACCTTTAGAAAATGGCATATAGTCAAAAAACATAATCCCATTATGGCCATCCGATATATATATATATATATCTTTGAGGCAAAAGTGTTTCTTAGAGATTGCAGTTACTACTACTAGTTGTTTCAACGTTGGTTGTCGACCTCTCCATCGAACATCTTTTGGGGTTACATCACTTCAAGTCTCTCTTTCTTTCTTTTTCATTACTAGGGATTTTGTGTCGTAATCACTAAACATGCATTGCTTTTCTTGTTTTATTCACAATTTGGGCTTGTGAATCATGGTCATGGGCTCAAAAGGCATTTTACAAAAGGTAAATTTCCATGTTTTTTTTGTTTAGGCCCATGTCTACACACTATGGTTCTATAATAGTGCATAGGGGATTTTAGGAGCCCAAATTTGATGTTCACATCCGGTGGTTAAGCAATGTCACTATTATGTAAAGTTTTATTCTATTTTATAATACCATAAATTACTTTATGCCAATTTCATTGAAATCTATTGTACAATTTTTCATGATTCAAGATGGGTGGCTACCTGCTAGATGTGTCACATACCAAATTTTTTTCTTTGATGTGTCTCTTTGCCATTGGAAAATTTGTGTACATCATCGTTGTTAACTCTCAACAAAATATTTGAATGTCAAGCAGTGTATAACAACCGTTTTGTTAGGACCTATGGCCATGAAGCCATCCAAACCATTAAAAGTTAATGAGGATTCCATCACATAGTTGAAACTCCATTACAACACGTAATTATAACTCCGAAATGAACACCTTGTTAACCTTGGCCTCGGGCATAGATTTGCTTCATATTACAATAAAGATGATATCTCCTTAAACCCAATGAAGATGATATCTCCTTAGACAAACAATATTGTGAGACACCAAGCAACCCGTCGAAATTGAAGACTCGATCCTAGCAAACAACACTCAATTAAAGAAGAAGAAGCCCGCTCTTCGATGAATGTGAAATCACGAGAGATACTTAAGCTTGTTGAGTGGTTTCGATTGGGAGGGAAGGATCTCCAACATCAAGACATTCACAGGAGCAATTAGCATCAAGATGTTCAAGGTCAACACTTTCATTGTGGTATGCTTTGCAATGAAAGTATAGCATTGTAAATGACACCATGCCCATTTGGTCGACGAAAGCAAGAACAAAAGCAAACGCAAACGCCACGAGCACACGTAAAGCTGGGTGTACCACATTCATTTGGGTGAAATCGAAGGCGACAAGAACACCGAAGGCAAAGATGAGATAGAGAACATACAAAGAGGAAGCTACAACACCCCGTCCCTTGAGAAGGAAGAATACACACTTGTTGATTGCCCCAAGGCCATATGTGGATTGCTCAAGAACTGAGACAATGCTCGCGAGGCCAAAGACACAAGTGGTACGGAAGAGTGCCCCAAGGAAGACAAGGACAACAATCCAAGCCCCAATGGATGCGGACATGGGTCCGAAGGAGAACGATATGTCGACCAAGAGTAGAGCTGCGAGAAAGAGGCCGGCGAGGAAGAAGACGAATGTGAAAGACCATAGGTAAGTGACGAGGGCGCGGCACAATATGTAGGGTATGTTTGTGGCAATGGGGACAGGCCCGAGCCCGAGTGCGAATGGGCGGTGCAAGTGGAATGTGGAAGCAATGCTATACACAATGCCGGTGGTCGACACTACACGGAACACTAGGATAAGGACAAGGTAAGCCGATAGGATCGCGGCAAGGAGGATGTCATCATGTCCATGGGTCCAATGGCCAGATCCAGATCTGGGGGCACGGACCAATGGGTTGTCGGGGACATGAAGCCGATTGTTGTCAATTGGATGGAGTATGGTGAAGGAGAGGAGGAAGAGGAGGAGGAATGAAAGAGGGAGGGTGAGGAGTGTGAAGGTGAGGGTGGCCAATGGGTTTTGTTGGGAGATGGAATGCCCAATGATGCTTCTCAATCCTCCTCTAATGGGATCGCCCATTTGGAGCTTATTTGTTAATGAATGAAATATGATAAATTGCCAAATCCTCTATTCTCTTCATGAAATGTCAAATCCTGTGTTCTCTTCAAACCCCCCCTGTTTTTCTCTTTCCTTCCTACCATCCCCATTTTTTCTCACTTCACACAGACATGTGTTCCCTCCCACACTTTGTCTTCTTCTTTGTGTTTGTTTTCTCCTTCTGTCTTATATATGCTTCCTCTTGTTCCTTCTCCATCCTTAGTTTGTTGTTGTTGACCCCTATTAAAATGTGTTAGCTCCTTAGCAACTGAACCACATATTTATTGAGTAGGGTCAAAAAAAGCTAACCAAAAAAACAGTAAAATCTATATGTACGTATGTCAATGTCTAGAAAGCATGGATGGTTGAAAATTTGAATGTATGTATGTATGTATGCATGCATGTATATATGTATGCATGTACTTGTATGTACGTATCAATGTATGTACATATATAGACGTACATATGTATGTTTTTTATATGCACATCGCACATCCATACGTTTAGTGTGGATCACAGATTCACATGTATGCATGTCTTGATACAATATACTTACGACCCACATTTTTGTGCATATAGCTTCCACATACCACATTAAGTGCAAGTTAATAATTGCAAAATATAATGTGTAACTAATCAAATAGTTTTTAAGATACAAGAAAACCCAATTTTGATCCGAAGAGGTTTTTATTTTAACCTTGTAGAGAAATGGTTTTGTGCATTTTGCGAAGGGCAGATCCATAGTCATGATGGAATGAAGGGAGGATAATATGGACAATGTTTATAAAGTAGGTGCTCATACATGGTATTCAAAAGCCAATTGATAATTAATGGTTAATGGGATTCAAGAATCCATGGTTTTATGAATCCTTGATTCCCTACATGTAGATCCTTTAGAAGAGTAACGAAATATGTGCACGAATGCCAATATTTCTGGGCATTTCGTGAAAATTGCAGTATGAATTTGAATTAGTAGCAATCCTTCCTAATGCCAATATATTGTTTCCGAGGATTGACGGATAGTGCACATTTTGTTGCCTAAATGACAACCCTACTCTCTTTTTTCAAGAAAACAACCCTACTCCTTATTTTATTTCTTCACATGTGATTTAAGAAAATAATTTTGGAACGGTCATGTTTAAAATGAGAATTAAGGGTCATTTGAAGACCAAGAGATTGGACACGTGTCCTGGACATGGGAACTTCATGTTCAATGATATTGTAATTTCCATTATCTTGGATGTGCCATAATTTATAAGTTGAACGTTTATATTCATTGTTTGGTCGTTTGAGTTGAGTCTTTTGTGCAACAATTGTCCAATGGAATATGGTGATTTAACTATTGAGAGATTAATGTCAATATCAGAGAATTTGATGATATCATTCCTTCCATATTTACATGTTAGAAAGGTCTAAGTGTTATGATATAAATACAACCATTATTTGGTTTTACCATTTTGCTTAGTAGATGGCGCGACAACTTCCCAACTATCAAAAGCCATTTTCTTCTTGATAGTATTGTGAACCATTCAAAATAATAAAGAATTAACTAATTAATTAGAATTGCCTTTGCATATTATCATTCATCTCACGTTACACATTAACGATCTAAGGGCAACATGGAAAGTATGATTAAGCAACTCCATTCAAGGAAATTCCACATTTTCATAAATACGTCAAGGTATGTTCCATAATAACCCAAATTCATTTTTTATCAAAAGGAAAAAACATTAAACCTACTGTGAATCTCAATTCAAGTTTCTAATCAATTGGAAACAATGTCCTGAGGCCGTCCATTAGGGAATCTCCTAGATCACTACACCATTTTGCTAGCTTTGATGCTACAAGCATTTAAATTGTCGGCAACATCGATGATGAGAACCAGACAATGATACATTATATCCTTATGCATCTCACCTAGATATGCATTATCATTCTAATGGCACATAGTGACTTTTAGCTTGTGAACACACTCTGTACTAGGTAGGAATCGGCAACAGCTTGGCTCAGCTCGGTTTAGGTTTCAGCCTACTTAACTAGTTTGAACTTGGTTTGGCAAGGCTCAAGCCGAACCGAACCATTTAGGGCCAAACCGATTCCTAAACTAGTTAATGCTTAAACAGTTTGTCCAAACCGGTTGACGCTAAACCATTTTAAGAACCAATTTGGTTCAAGTTTGAAACTCTCATACCGGTTTGGTTTGGACAAGGGCCAAGGCCAAACCGGTGAAGCCGAAACTGAACCATTGCCAATTCCTAGTACTATGGGAGCATTTGGTAATCTTATAAACAAGACATCTAGATCCTTATTATTAAGGGAAAATATCACTACTCTTGAACTCTATGTCTTGCACTCAATAGGCATGGTAGAATCTCGTGGGACATTGACCATGGGATTTGAGATAAGTCATTTGTTTTTTACTCCAAGCTTCAATGGTGACCCCATATTGATTCTATGGTTGGGGCTTGGGGTAAGATGTTTGCCTTTACCTTAAATATGTGTGAAGTTTATAGAATGTTCTGACTCTTGGTTGCATGTTGTGGGTTTCAAGAGGAATGGAAAACTCCTATCATGTGATTAAACAAATGTATCACTAATGCCAATGTTTTAAGATCACGTCATGAAACCTAAATATTATTTAACTTTAACATATAAAGGTTTTAAGTTCTTTCATTTCCTTGGATTATTAATACCCAAGGTCATGGAATCTTGCATATTGTATATAGTTTCTAAAAGATGACAAATTGATTTTGGGGTGGAGATATAGACTTGTCAATGTCTAGGATATATCGATTAACGTTATAGAGGTCTAAAACAATTTCTCATTGATTACTAATGTACTAAGTTTTAGAATTTATGGTTTGGTGATTGAAGCTCTAATCGCATTCAACTTTTGGCGAACCACATCATACCATATTTTGACTAGACCAAAGAGATAATTGAAACCAAGCTAAAAAAACGAGGATTTAATGAATCCTCTTGAGACAATCGGCCAAGCCTTTGGCAATCATTTCTTCATCGAAAAAGCTTACTCATGAGTTTCCTTCAGGGAATTACTTCAATATCATGTGTTTCCATTAGGGAATCACACCTCATTCCCACGTATTTGGCATGTAAGGTGTGAGTTGGCCAAAACTATTGTGTAATATTGTCCTTAATATAATGAACTTCACAAAATTTCATACAAAAAGGAGTCTTTACTTAAAGAATAGTTGTGATTAACATCACCAGGCTTTGGTATATTGTAGATTTGTCCCATTATACGTAGTTCAACATTCGTCTTCAAAAATAATTTTTCTGAAACAATTACTTCTATTAAAGAACTTCACAATGCACATAGGCATTCACAAACTACTACAGTCAAGACATGGAAGCCAAGATACATCACCATGTCCTTGACATAGGTGTCTCAGAGTAGTTAGGGTTTAGGGTTTAGGGTTTCAATTCATTCAAGTACTAGAAACAAAGTGGTTTCAATTAAAACACATGTATCACATCATTATGATTATCCTCTAATATGGTTTTGTATATTGGTGAATAACTCAAAAGTAATATAGAGACCATTTAGACAAACTCATTTGCCTTGGCTTAGCCTTTTGCCCTTGCAACCCACCTTTGGTGTGTATCCCCTATAATTGAGATGCTAAAAGGCTTGTAGCACAATTTGTCTTAGTGAGCTTACACATCATCTATGTGGAAAGGGGGACACATAATCTATGTGGAAACGGATTGTGGTTGAAGCAATCTCACGTTTCAATTAATCATAATACCTTTCTCTTGCCTTGTTGGCTAGTGCACTAGCATGGAAGAGAAGATCCCTTGTCTAATACAACTTAAATTTATGACCCTAATGATTTTGCACATTTGGTCACCTATAAGGCCAACGAGTCTACACCTTGCGGGTTTCCAATAGTATTTCTTCTAAAGGCACAAAGGAGCTCATGCGACTTACAAAAAGCATTCAGTCTATCAAGCTCGATGGTAATTTCCTTATATGTGGACTTTCTTACTATAGCCATGTTGCTTTCCACACTCCTATCGTGACCACATTTGATAGGGTGTGGTTCAAATATGCGCAGATTCGTCCAACACTTGTTTTTCGCTAACATGCGCATTGCTTCCCATACTATTCATGATCGAGTTGGAGCTATAAAAGGAAGGGCCCGAAACAATGAGGAGGCCTCAAACGAGTGAGTGCTCAAGTGTTGTGTGCATTACACAGATTTCTCACAATGTGAAGCATTCAGGGAATCGGAGGTATGTACGATTGTTCTATTCGGCAGTATGTGTTTTTTTGGAGTTCGAGACAACCACGATCACGATTCACGACCACAACAAACCGAATCGTGACACGGCAAGGACAAGAACCAACCGGTCGACAAAGTCGGCAACTGAAAACAGACAAAAAGAGTAAAGAAGGCAAGAAGAAGAAGAAGAAGAGAAAGGGTTGGCCGGCTGGCCGGCTTTTGAGGGAACTTGTTTTTTGAAATTGGAAACAGTTAGTAAGTCAAGTTAAAGTTAAGTAATGTGCAGAAACGGAATAGCAGTCAATGAAGCCCCACTCTCTTTTTTTTTACTACATACTACTACTAGTCGTGTCCTACTTCTAGTTACTCACAGGGTCAGTTCTCTGAGTTTTATGAACTGGTCAGGTAGTTAGTTAGGCCTACCTAGTTCGTTCAGTTTGGGCTTACCTATAGTTCGTTAGCCCTGGTTCGTTTCTAAGCCTTTTTAGAGTTTCCAAAATCTTGACCAACCATGACCACCCCCTTTGACTGGCCCACATGAGTCCTAACTGACTGTCTGTCTGACCGACTCACTGACACACATTCTCTCTCTCTCTCTCTCTCTCTCTCTCTCTCTCTCTCTCTCTCTTGTCTGTAAAGCCTTGACCAGTTATATAGACTTATATATAGTGGTCAAGGTTACCACCATCGCCACCATCGCTCTTTCTTTCCCTCTGCACTTGCAGAAAAGCAAAAGCCTGCAATCACACGTTTCGCCATGGGAAACATAGTAAACTATCTCTTCTCCTCTACCTCAAACTTTCCCTTTCAAATATCTCCTCTTTCTTTTCATTCGTATCTCTTTCTTTTCTTGTAACCATTTTTTGTTTTTGTTTTGGATTGGTAGTGCTGCCTCCCCCTTTCTTGTTCTCTACTGTTTTGCTTTTCTAACTCGCCTTTTCTGTTGCCCGCCTGCTCTCTTCCTGTTGTGCAATTTATGCAGGAATCTGGCGAGCTCTGGAGCTTCTGGGACAACATTAATCCCAACCAACCACATAATACTGGCAGCTCTTCATTCTTCCGGGACTACGGAGACAGCCACAACCACAATTACAATGTGAGTGCGGGGCCATCATTCCGATGCAGCAGCGATATGACTAGACCATCATCGCGCTTTATTTATAATGTCAATCACATGAACAATACTTCTTCCTCGATGGTCAGCGGAGGCGAATCGAGTGGCAGCAGAAGAGTATCGCAACTGTTCAATATACTAAGCAGCCTAGGAGAGTGGAGTAGCAGAAGGTCACACTTCTACACCCTAGATAATGCTAGCATGGAAGGCAGCCATTACCTGAATTACTGTATAAATCATGACAATGATGATGAGGGCCATCACATCATTCAAGAACCTAATGACATGTGGAGATGTGGGGATCATCATGCTGAGGTTCATGCAGTGCCGGACGAAGGCCTCCATACTACGAACGTAAACTTGCCGCCGAAGATTAACAACTACCAAAAGATGATGAACAAAGTGGCTCCCGAAGACACCGGTAGGAATGCCGAGACCCCATTGCCAGGGAAAGCTTCACATGAGCAGGTCACCATTAATGACCTACCTTTCCTCATCCTCTTTGTCCTCCACCTCCTGGTTGTATCAGGCTTGATCCTCTTCCTTAGCTTGCGACACATGAAGTACCGGAACGCAACAGACAATGTCCCCCAGAGTCTTCTCCTCCCATACTACCCTGAGCTTGGGTCATCGGTACTGTCCGGAGTCATTTGTGGCATCATATTCCAGACACTCTTCCGCCATTTCCCAAGCAGAATGGCACACTCCATTGCCTGGATAAGCTCCATGCTTACCTTTGCGGCTTCCCTCTTCCTCATCATCATGGCCAGTGTCCCCCCTTCTAAAAGAAGAGGAGGAGATATTAGTACCAAGCACACCTCTTCATTGTTGTTGTGGCTTGGCATAGTGTCCCTAGTGTTTGCACTCGCCCAATCCATCTACGCCTTCCGCGCTGCGGTCAATCGGAAAAGCGAACTTAAGTTCGCCGGAGACTTGCTCTATTGCTCTCTCAACTCCGCGTCACACAAGGGCCGGGGCACCACCATCATTGTGTCCGTCTGGTTCCTATTGATAGCTGCCACATGGCAACTCTTTTGGTGCTTGGGAATCGTTAGCGTGATGAGCATTGGCTCACTCTTCCCCTTGGTTATCATGGCATTGTTGATAAGTATGGCATGGACATTGGGGACATTGAGGAATGTTGTGGTCGTAGGCACTGCCCATAGCATTGCAACCATTTATAACGATCCATCCGTTGATGACGACAACAACAATAACAAAAACAAAGTTACGATTCCTCAACCCTCTCTCTACTCGACTCTAGGGAGCATCTCTTTTGGCTCATTCGTCGTGCCCTTGGTCCACTTTCTTAAGGTTATGGTATGTTTTAATCAAATTCTAGTTGTTAGCAAATGTAGCTTTCACGTGTGTTCTTAACCTTAATTTAATGTCCATGGTAAGCTTTTGAAAAATCCTTCATTGCAAATTTTAACCCAAAGGTATTCGTGCCATTCGGATGTCATAGGCTGGAGCACTAAATCGAATCCATGTGAACAATGAGATGGTCTTCTTGGGTGCTCATTGCTTCTATGAAGCCATACACAAGCTTTCAAAGCATGCCAACTGTTGGGCATATATACAGGTAATATGTTGTATAGTTTACAAGAGAGATGGGAAAAGTTTGTTCATATTGTTAATGAGAAATATTTGAAAATTGCACATAATATCGTTGTCCTTACAATAATGATCGTGTTAATTGTTGCTAGGTTGGCATCCATCACAAACCCTTTCTCAAAGCCGCCAAGGAAACATCCGACTTATTTTCTGCCAAGCAGTTAGATGCTATTTTGTCAACCGACTTGACTAGCTCTTTTTGTGTGCTGAGTGGCATATGTGGAGGCATG
This sequence comes from Azolla caroliniana, assembly GCF_043228905.1. NCBI lineage: Eukaryota > Viridiplantae > Streptophyta > Polypodiopsida > Salviniales > Salviniaceae > Azolla > Azolla caroliniana. The sequence continues at coordinate 1,435,920 of NW_028230452.1, read as the reverse complement.
ATAAGTATGTTGACTAGCTGTGGATCGACATTTGGAACCCATCAAACTCCATCTTCGTCACTTTCCATTGTGTCCTTCTTCATTGGCTACTTCTTGGTGAGTAAACCCTAATTTGTTTTTGCATAATCCTACTAAATGAATTAAATCACACACCGTTCCATCACATTTTTTCACCTTTTCGTTTTTCTTTATTTTCAAAACTACCACATATGGTAATCACTTGCTTTCCTGCTCTTGTAGGTTCGTCTTATGATGGCTTCAACACACGCTTCAGTAATGACTCATTACGTTTTCTTTGCACAAAATCCTGCTAACCATAAATTTTTAAGTAGCCCTATCCCCGAGCGATTGAAAGAACTCCTTGCTAATGTGGACATTGAAAGTACAACAAATTGATAAAATATAGTCGACTACATGAATACCTTTGCTTCGTTACTCTCCAAATGTGGCTTACAACCAGCTTGTGTTTCAAATGAACTACTATCATGTCACTCTTGTAATTCAAACAATCATGTGGAGATAAGAGTAATCTGTCAAAAAGACACAATTTGGCAATGTGCATGTTGACAAACCAAATTGCTTTCCCTTGTCTTATAGTTTTGATGTTTCCAATCATGATTAATCATTCTGGAACATAAATTTATGCAGTTAACATATCAACTTGGCTCATTTGGGCATCTTCCAATTATTAAAAAGGCCTAGTCACCTTTATGTGGTGCTAAGAATGAGTTCACACTGAGCAAGGTGGAATTACATTGTTACGAACATAAAGACCTATAGTGTCGAGGAATAAGCTATTTTCTAGTTCAATTAGATTGTTATGGACATAAAGACCTAAAGTGTACAGGAATAAGCTATCCGAACACCTAGGAAAGTTGAGATAGCCATGCTTGTTCCTTCAGCACTATCGAACATCTGGAGCTAGGGTATTGTGCGAGCCACTCAACAGGCCTAAGAAGAATAAGCCCAAGACTTGAGGCTACATACTAACAGTACAGATCGTATCCCACCTAACGACTACACACAAAGATTCTAGAACAGCTACATCAATCAAATGAACTTCCCACGCTATAGGGTACTCACCCTGAAAAGAATACAAACATACTGGCGTGGGCGAGATTCCACATTTTTAAACCCAAGAGAAAGACCCAGTTTCCATTTAGGATGCAAATATAGCCAACGAGCTACTAAGAACCCAGCCGGAATGGCTAGCATGAAGATATTTCTGTCATAAACATCTTGGTTATTGCATAGAGCGATCACGTACCACCATTCATATTCATTACCATAAAAAACAATAATGCGACTTTTAGAAAGCAGCTTAATGAAACGAGGTATTAATAATCCTTAAGACACAGCTAAGTGTCATTCATGCTAATTTACAGAAATTAATGGTTTACAGAAACACATTTAGGCCATCAATATAGAGAAATAAATTATTAAAATTTTATTTGAAAGAACATGTCGATGTCATTCTAAATTTTATTAACTTCTTTTCTGTAGCTGAAGATCATATGATTTTTTATGTTTCCTAATCAAAACAATATTGAACGACGGGCCAATCACCTATCCCCAAGCCGATTAATACCCCAAACATCAAGCACACCAGGAGGCACTGCATTGTCAGTTGCAGCTCTCACTGCAGCTTTAGCAACTGCTTTAACATTCACAGGTGGTACAAAGAGAGGTCCAACTATAGGGATTTGAGAAGCGCCTTTGGCATGTTTTAGTACCTGAACAAAAAACAGTCAGTGTTTAAACAATTTTGGACAACAGTCCAGAAATAGTTTAAAAATGAAGCAAAACACCATCATATGAGAGTACCATTTCAAGGGGGCTTCCGATAATACTAAGCGGAACCTTCAGATTTCCTACATGGCGTGTCCCATGTATGAAGCCAGGTCTCAAGATCACACCTAAAAGTGGAGAATTAAAGAAGAATAAATTACATATTTATACAAGACTTTACATCCATAAAGTACATAACAAACAATTTTTTAGAGAGGTTTAGGGTTTGGATTCATTAAGAAAACATTCATCATTGTCGTTTTAAGGTCACGTTTATGAGACTTCTCTTAGAAAACAGATTTTCAAATTCCCTTTCAACCATCCGTAGGTTGCAATGTGTTGTATAAATTATTTAATTTGGACCTATATTTCCACAACCTAGAAAAGTTAGTTTCTATAGACATTTGTTGTATAAATTATTTAATCTGTTAATATTCATGCACGCAAGCCATCTAAAATAATCAGTGATATCTCAAAATGGACCATCAGTAGAATATGTCAAGGATTTGAAGGCTCACCTCCATATGGAAACTTTGCTTGCAATGCTTCTTCGGCAGCTTTCTGATATAATAATATGAACAATGAAAATCAAATCTAGTAAGAACGTAATTTATTTACATAAATTCTATGATCTCAGTCACGAAAACAAACTTGAGTGAAGATCATTTTTGGGGTATAATTCCACAAATTAACCAAAGCCAATCATATGGTGCAAAAGATTCAATTGGGGTATTCTTTAAACACCTGAAACACAAACCCCACTAACGAGCTAAAAGTCCACAAATGGTGTCTATGCTATACAAATATAGACATTTGGCCTATAACTGTTTATATAGCAATCCAACTTAACCTATGTTATACCAGAATAATAAGTGTGGATATTCTTAACAAGGTTATGCCACACTAACATTGTTTGGTCTCTCTTCCATGAACTTATGGTATCTTCCACAACAGCTATTTGACAATTCACATGAATCTCCCTAATAGTCCTGGTGGAAGAGATGGCCTACATTTAGGTCGCCCAGCCTACTGCTCTCCCATTCAGCTCCAAAAATCAAAGAGAAAGAAAGATATGTGAATTATCATATCATAAGAGGCTAAAATGGTTTGCAAGACCTGATGAGAGAGAACATCTAAAATAGTTTTCCTAAGCAGTAGCGGAATCAACCATGAGATATATGGGCTCATCTTTGGCATCTATCCTTAGCATATTTTCTCTAATTTGTTTGAGCACTCCAGCATGAAGAAAAGAATAACGTGTTTTGCTTAATTAAGCATAATTACATTTAACACAAGAAACTATCAAATATTACAATGAAAATGTTTGGCATGCAAAACAAATAGCGTAAAAAGCATTCAATAGGCAAAAAGGTTTACTCTGTTTCAATCATGCATGAGCAAACCTAAAATGGTGTGTTGGGAGCAGTGAGAGAAGTTTAATCACGTAATAGCTAACCTTGCCCTCATAATAGCCACGCAGAAAAAAAGAGGGGAAACCGAAGTCCATTGCAGATACATAAACAAACCGCTTCACCCCTGTAAAAGAATCACAAGATGAGCAATAGAAACACGTCAAAAATGCCTTTGAATTTACAATAAAGAAAATCTTAGTCAATACATCAATATCAAAGTTATTTGAAAAAGGCTGGACACAAGGTTGATATATAAGCTCCTCTGATACTCATCACAAAAGAGGTAGCATACGAATCTACTGCTTGAAAATGCAAGAGGAATCTACCTGAGGCATGGGCTGCATTAATGGCTTTGATATTTGCATCCCCGTTCACTTTGCGCATTGCATCATTCGATCCAAAACCACCAACACAAGAAATCTGCCTGCCAAAAGAAAAGTTAAATTCTGCTATGAATCAATTAATAGAATTAAAGCTTCAGTGAGAATTGACACATGGGGTGTTTGTTGATAGTGGTAGGACCTAGTCATACCACTGCAGATGCCTCCTCCAAGGTATCCTTCCATTTGTTGGGATCAAACAAGTTTCCTGAACATAAAAAAATTAACATTGTTAACAAATATGCTACATATGCAGAAATTGTTATACAATTAACATTTTTAAAGCACTCTATCGTGACACTGTCATAACAGGGACCTCATTCTACATGCAGTTCTGCATAGTCTTCATGTGTAACCTCCACAGATGAGAACTGTGCTACTGCTTTTCCATGAGGCCACTAATTCTGAAGACATCAGTATGAACAGGTATCATTCCACGTGACCTTGCATTGCATACGTTGTAATTGAACTACTAAACTAGGTCAACATGGCTACACATGGATATCTTAACTCCCCCGCTAACGCCTAGTGTACAAGGCATTGATCACTAGGAATTATATTGCATGATTATAGATCATCGTTAATTCATAGCCCTCTTCAGAACACGATTATACTTGCAACAGTGCAAATTTCAAAGTTCCAGACAGTAAAAGATATCCCACCATTAACAATGAATTCATACATTCCTCATATCTCATTCACTCTAAATACAGCTTGCACCGTTACAGCAGCCAGCTGCAATGATGTAAAATTCCAAATAATAAATTTACTAAATTCTTAATACATTATTCATCACAGACATATGATCACATTTGCAATAGCGCAATTTCAGTTTTCCAAACAGTTAACTATTACAGATGTACTAACCTTCAACCCAAGTAACATTGGAAACCCAGCTCTCATACAGGTTCGGTCGTCCAGATCTTCACAACAAAACGAAACAAAAGGTTGAAGAATGAAGAATAAGTGCATATAGCCTGCGAATTTTTAGCTTCATACATTTTCTGCATAATAAAAATGAATTTTTATTACTCCAATTCACCTGCTGAGACTCATCACAGGAATTCCGTGCACCAGAGCTTCTTTGCAAATGTGGCTCCCCACAAATCCATTGCCACCAAGAACAAGCAGCTGCTCACAGGAGCAAAGATCACATGTCATGATGGCTTTACAGAAACTGGGAGTACAATGTATTTTTTACAGATTATCAAAAAACGGGCACTCTAAATCTTATTTTCCTTTACACAAACCTTAATTCCCCAAAAACTATTTTTCTTTTCACTTAATGTATATACTAATAACCAGTGCTATAGCATATTTTTACTATCTATAACTTAAAGTAGGCATTCCAAAAACTGTCCTAACCTACTACTGAAAACATACACGTTACTCTAAATAAAATTAGATTTCTCTCAGTCATTTATATATAAGAGAGCGGTAGTTGTAGATCAATAACAACGTAAAAGTATAGTGACACTGGCTAAGTATGAAAATCAGAAATCGAAAAGGTCTGTGTGAAAATGTGCTGCACCGTGGATCAGCCCATGTTGGAGAACTTTAGAAGGTAAGGTTTCAGTTCATCTAAGCTAATCCATGCACAAATAACAAGTATATATGGTATCATACACAGTTTTCCTAATTTAGTAATATTTACTTCATTTTGTCTAATAAAGAGATGGCATTTTAAGATGTATTGTTCAGTCTCATTGGTCGTCTTGATTTCTTAAGACATGTTGATATATCTTTCTTTGTTTCTACACAACTATAATTTTTTTCATGAAATGTATATATATGAAATTAGTTCATATTCAAGAACATGGTAAAGATCGACTTGTGGGGATTTGATTGGGACACTAAAAGACAAATTTTCAGTTTATATATTTCTCTACATATAACAATAGCAATTCATAGTAAAATATACCTAGAAAGATTGACTAACAAGTATTTTGATGGTTGAGGAAAAGGAGTTACTTAGGAGATATGCATTTTTCAACCTAGCACACAACTGATGTAACCTCAGCTTGGCCTGAATATGAAAGGTACTTATGACATTCTGTCCCCTCCCCACCCACATGGTTCACGTTCACATTCGAAAAGTTCGAGATAATGATGGATTGGTAGGTGAGCATTTATCTATGCCCGTGACATCTTGCTCTCACTTGCATTAGAGCTATGTGTGAAGGCTTCCCTAGTAGAGGGACAGAAGGTTGTATTGTACCAATTATATGACTATCAATGTGGCCATTACTTGGCTCCTAAAGCATAATTGAGTGTATGCGCAAAGAGATACCTGCCATTGAGATGGACAGGCCGATTCCCAAAAAGGGGTTCAGAACGTCTGATCACATACTGACCCTCCAAGCCCTTATTCAAGAGGGACATTTCATAAAGGAGAATCTATTATTGCTTTGTGGTTCCTGGAATGCCTTCACCATCATATCAGATGCTCTACAAATAGATACGTGATGGGTGCACTATATGAATCAAAATCAAGAAAAGAGTGTATTCCAATTCAACTGTTGGGGGGTCAAGGCGAAGACAATTGGAATAAAATAAGAATTACCCATTATCATCCACTCTCTTTGGTCTTTATACAGATGAGATATCTAATTTAATTACATAGAGAGATTATTGGATTCGAGAGTATGCTTAGGAAGGGTAGCCATATTACTATTACTTTATAACTGAACATCATTTTTATGATAAAGATTTGTAAATCCTTGATAAAACTAAAGTGATGGTGTTTAACGTCATCCAAGCATGGGCAACAAGATCAGAACCGGAATTCTTCTTGGGAGAGGAAAAGGTGGCATGCATACAATACTACACATATCTAGGAGTAACAGTCATAGGGGCTCAGTTCTCCCTACAGGAGTTTGCCTGTGCTTGACATTCGCATGGATATACAGCCCTCGATGCCCTTCAAAGAGAATATGCACCACGAACTAAATTGTGGTACAAAGACTCGAGCTCTATTTCAACAAGTTCTTGGGCACTATCCCTACCACCATTGGTAACTTGACCACACTAACTGAACTTGATCTGCCATGCAATCAGTTAGAAGGACCCATCCCAACTGAGCTTGGCAACCTCACTAACTTAACTCTCTTAAACCTATGGAACAAAAGCCTCTCCGGTGAGATACCATTGGAGCTAGCCAATATCAAGAGTATGCAAGTCTTCCAGCTCTTCCAGAACCAACTGGTGGGCACCATCCCTCCAATATTAGGCCAAGGTGGAAGCATGGTCAAGTTTGATGTTTCCTCTTACTTCCTCCATGGCAAGGCATTGATGAAGCTAATTTTCTTCTCTAACAAAAATCTCTAGGGTTATACCAGATGGGTATGGGCAGTGTGACACCTTGGTTCATGTTCGGCTCCATACAAACCAACTCTCCGGTTCCGTCCCAGCAGGCCTCTGGAGCTTGCCTAGGATGGTTATACTTGAACTGTATAATAACAATCTTAGTGGCTCTATCTCCCCTAACCTATGGGATAGATTTGGAAAGACCTTTAGTCTTGAAAAATTCCGGCATGATAAGGAGCAAAGCATCGGTGCCCGAAGATATACAGCCCTCGATGCCCTTCAAAGATTATGTGCACCACAAACTAAATTGTGGTTGTTCAATATACTTGTAGCACCAATTCTTCTCTACTAGGTAAGCATTTGTGGTTGCATGTGCTTGACATTCACATGGATATACAGCCCTCGATGCCCTTCAAAGAGAATGTGCACCACGAACTAAATTGTGGTTGTTCAATACACTTGTAGCACCAATTCTTCTCTACCGAGTAAGCATTTGGGGACCGAGCCTTCATGTGGTATATAATTGGATAGATTTGGAAAGACCTTTAGTCTTGAAAATTTCCAGCATGATAAGGACCAAAGCATCGGTACTCGAAGATATAACTGGGGCAGAGATGTGAGAAGCCTCAACAGTGAGCAAGGAACATGGTATCCAAATAATTTGGGAGCTTCCCAAGCAAAGGTACTCAAGACTGGCATTTATGTCACCAAAACAGCTTGCTGACAATGGAGATGATCATTGTTGAAATGATATCCAAATAATTTGGGGCCTTCCCAAGCAAAGGTACTCTAGACTGACATTTATGTCACCAAAACAGCTTGCCGACCATGGAAATAGTCATTGTTGAAATGCTAAAATGCAAGAAAGGTTCCAGTTGCACACATAAGTATAAAACACTAACCCCATTCCAATATAAGTAACATTGTCCACAGCTGAACATCACTACCGTGGAAACGGAAAGAGTGATCCAAGACAATATCATTAAATTGAATAGTCGAAGAACCTGGATCAGCCCCATACCTCTTGGAAGAAAGATGGCCCATTATAAGGCACTCTTTTTTATAAATGTCGCAGGATGGATTTATTTTAAGGGCCCTCTTCAATGTGATAGGGCAGCTCAGAGCCTCTTTACATGAGTTAAAAATTGAGAGACAGATATGCATGCAAATGTATGGAAGAACAGATCTGCTAATTGTGCAATTAGGTGTTGAACTGGAAAGAACACTATGTCTTCTATTGTGCTGTTTTTTAGGAAATAACAGCGAGAGATGACACTTCGACCCACTACGCAAGGTAAAAGAGTATGAAGAAATAAGGAGAGTTTGTTGAAGGATAACAATACAACCACAGCAGATCATCAGCAACAATCCATCATGAATTTCTTTACCTCCCATCACTCCTAATGGTACAAGTTCATCAAGGACTACACAAATGAGGATTTGACCAAGACGCTAGAAAGGGTTACAATAGATCAGACACAACCATCCGGTGCCACCCATCATCAACAAATGAAGGCCATTATCACCTAGCACTGAAGTTGCTTCCCTTGCTTCAGAGTTTTCTCCATCTTGGGGCAGCCCCCTGTAGGCAATTTTTAAAGGCAGAAGCATAAGTCTATCTAAGTTTGGAATCTTAAGTGCTCAGATAACTGGATTTTTTACAGTACTATATTTACCTTCTATTTATTTTGGTTTGATATTCTTAAACATTTTTCAACGTAATCTCTTATTTAATCTTCTAGGCCATTTTAGCCTCTTAATACACATGTATATAGCTTCGTTATTTTGTACCTCAAGATTTGCATGAACATGCGAAGGTGGGTACTCTTTGAGCCCTTATTGATAAAGGAAAAGTCCATAAAAAGAGAATGTGCTGTCACTTTGTAGTTTTCAAAACAGCCTTCGGCACTGTACCACATGCTCGGCTTATGCAATGACTAGAGGACCGTGGCGTCCTGATAGACATGAGAAGGGAAATCTATGCATTATATGAATTAGTGTCAGAACCAATGCATGCTCCTCATAGGTTGCCAGGGGTTGTGGCTATCACTATTGGATTGAAACAATGATAACCACTACCATCCACTCTCTTCAGTCTTTACATAGATAAGTATCAAAATAAATAGCGAGAATGGGTGGTTCAAGAACATGTTCGGCAAAGGTAGCCATACCAGTATTACTAAATGTTGATGACATTGTGCTCAATTGTAATGCTACGGAAAGACTACAAAACATTCAAATGTTTTAAAGTCGTTTTATACAAATGATGATTTGTTGATAAAACAAAAGTGGTGGTGTTTTACACCACTCAAGCATGGGTAATAAGATCAGAACCAGAATTCTTATTGGACGATGAAAAGATGGTATACACATGATTGTACACCTGCCTAGGGTAACATTCACATGGCCTCAATTGTCCATATGAGAAGTTTGTCTGTGCTTAACTTTCTCGTGGCTATGTAGCCCACTGTGCCCTCGAAGACAATGTGCACAAATCCAGTTCCAAGAATTACAACCAAATTCGTGGTTGACTGATACCCATGTAACACCTAGTCTTCTCTAGGGAGTAGAACCTTTGAGTGCATAAAACTAGAGAGATTTAGGAGATCTTTAGTCTTGATGATTCCCCACAAAATAAGGAGCAAAGCATCACTGCCCCATGATATAATTCAGGCTAAGATCGGAGAAGCCCAAATAGTGACTGATGCACTATTCAGATAAGTGACTAGTATTCCATAGTTTAAGGAGCCCCAAAAGCAAAGGTATTTAAGATTGGCACTTATATCAACCAAGAAATTCATTCAAGATGAAGATGATCATTGTTGGTTTGCTGAAATGAAAGAATGGTTACGATCACATGGTATGAAATGTATTAATTCTGTTCTAATATATCATGGATTATCTACGCTTGGGCATGATCAACATGGAAAACAATAAAGTGATCCAAACAATTGTCATTGTATTAGATAATGAAAAAACATGGGTCAGCCCCACAACTCCTCTTCGTTGGAAGATGGCCCACTACAAGGCCTTCTTCTTACAATTGATGCACAATTTATGGGTGTACATCTCTTTTTTATGCACTTTATAATCGGATAGGGCTATTCAAGCCCTCTTACATCAATTAGAGATGGAGCCACACAGATATGAATCGCAAATCTACGAAAGAGCTGATCTACTGAGTGGGCCATCAGGATGTGGAATCAGAGCAAAAAGTTAGCCATTATACTTTTTACTATGAAATAACGCAGAGATACCACTATCTCGTCCAATAAGAATTTGTTCTACTGTGCAAGATGATGGAAAACATGGACCAACAATTGATTGGTACTGTTTTTGCTAGAAATCAAGAGACGTAGAGATAAGTTGTTGAAGGACCAATACAACCAGAAAACCTCATCAGCAAAGAAATACACCCATTCTTCGCATTTTACAAGTCAATCAAGGGTTACACAACTAGGGTCTCGAAAACAACATTCAACAAGGGTCATAATGGTGAATCAATAGCAATTTTTCGTGGAGGTGGATCATATCCATGTCATCCTTGTTATTGACAAATCAATCAAGGTCATTATCACCTGACATCAAAGATGTTCACTGCTTAGCTAAATATATTTGTTAGATTGGGCAGTTTTACAAATCTAGTTATATTTATTAGGATATGTCGTACTCAGCGATGAGACATCTGACAATGCAAACTCTCTTTTGATCTTACAATCCATTTTGGCCTCTTACAAGACATTAGTAAAATTAGCCAACATATTGATTGATTGGGAAAAAAGGTTTCTCGTGACTTGCATACATTATCCTCTACATGAATCTAGAATTTTTTTAATGAAATTCATACGTTAAAATTTCTAGCAAAGATCTTGACTAGCAAGGTAGCTACACTTTTTTGGAAAAGGACATTTTCCCTAAATTACATGTTTCTCAACATAAAATTCGGTCATATATAAATTGTTGATGAAGCTCTTGATTAGCTTGTGTTTTGACCAGTTGATAAACTACATATTTCCCGAACTCTGATATGTTTCTCTACATAAGACTATCAAAACCCAGCTATCCTGTACTTTTCTCAGCTGAAATTTAATTTATATGCATCAAAATCGGTTCAGATTCAGATGTCACAAGAAATATTCATGTACATAAAATAAATCCGGCTCATATTAAAAGAAAATTGTATATAGAAAAAAGTGGCATATACATTTATCGAACAAACATATACATTTTCTTCAGGAGATGTTTAAAATGAAGCTTACCTTGTTTCTCTCTGGAGGTTTTGACTTTGCATGATCTGGAGAGGGGTCCAGGTCTGGAGACGGTGGAGTTTCAGAAGTAAAGTATCTGCTCTGATTCATTCCTTTTGCGATTGAACTGCCAAACGAGCATCTTCAAATATCAATCAATCAAATATCAATCACCATCTTCAAACAGAAGACCGAATATAAGATAAGACAATATAAGAAATAAACGGTTTACTGAGGGAATATATCTTTGGTTACCTGATTTCGAGCCGTCGACAGTGACGAACGATAGCCGCCATAGCCGTCGCTTGAAGAAGAAGAAGAAGAAGAAGAAGAAGGCTATAAGAACTTAACGAAGGCGATGAGAAATATAAAAGCTAAAAACTTTAAAATATGTTGAAAAGAAAAAAAGGAAGGAAAAAGAGGCGATCAAAGTGTTAATTAATGTTGGGCAAGAGGTGTTGTCTCTTGGTCCACAACTTTGTCGACACGTTGTGTCGAATTCATTCTGTGTACGTATACACAACTGCCGAGTCTATTCTGTGTACGTAACAACACACCTCTTGGCACTCAGTCCTGAACCTCTAATGACACATTATGCCTCAATCCACCCCAATCTTGTCAACAACCCGATTGTCGCTCCTCTTTTCATTAATGAACAACTTACGCATGATTTGGGTTGGATCGTTGATGAGCATCTTACACATAACTTGGGATGGATCATTCTTCAAGATGTAGTACACTCCACATTGCCTCACCCGAAAAAGAAATTGAGTTCTTGGATCGTGATCCCTACTACCTGGGAAACTTGCTTTGTCTTCTACGATACGTGTCACATTGATCGAGACCCCTACTTGGTCGTTGACATTAATATACATTGCATAATGTCCTTTACCACTTGAATTTTATTTCCAACTTCTCTGTCTCAAATCTTCTCTTCTCTCAATAGTGTATGTGATAAAGGGGTCCATGCCTAATGGTGAATGTTCCCACATGCGCACACATATTATCTTATGCCACAAATTTAGAATATAAGTGGACAAACATGAGAATTAATACATTGGTTGCAACCCATGAATACAAGCTCAAATCTCACTAATTGCACTGCTCTTTTGAATGGCACAACAAAATGGAATGGGTTGAATGCACAACCTTTTGATCTCCATCGGATAATCTTACGAACTTGCTTACATTTGTCTACATTATACTATTTTCCTATACAACGTCACTCATCTCTCTGCTCCTAAACACTACTTTTGTTTTTGCATAGGCATGGTTGCATCTCTATGTATTATTTTCATTGCCTGTTATTAGAATTTAGAGCAAGTCATTTTATTCTTGATCCTAGAGAAGTGTTATCATGTTGCCATGCTCCATTCATTCCGTTCTTCTATAGACCGGAATAGGTAGTCTTCCACTCGACTTTATGCAACCATATTTCTTTACCACATCAATGTCCAACTTATAATATCGAAATTGATCTTCCAATTGATTGAATTACAATACAAAGATGACATGCTATTATCAACAATTCCTAATTGGGAAAGCTTTTGCAATTATTGAATGAGAAGCCATGGATAGATTCCTCTAAACATATTTCTCATTGTTCTTGTCCTTCGACAAACTGAATAAACCTTCCACAATAATACGTGCCAATTGAAATACATCAAACCTCCAAATTCCAAGAATAGGTAATGTAATAGGTCCTCACTTGTCTCTAATTTAAAAGTTAATGTGTTCAAACTTCATTGCACTTTTTGGTTGTTGAATAAGAATAAGATAACACTTGTATGTTGAATGTAGTATGGATGTTAGAGAAAGGCTCATTAAATATACCTACTACCAAGAGCATTTCCTCAATTGTTAGATTTAATGAATTAGAAAACACGTTTGATTATATTGGTTGTCATGCATGAAAGTAATTACTATAAATGTTCTAGTTGGCCTTCATGGGGTGCATCTAAAAAGGAATATTGAGAACCACTTGTGAACTGAATTATGAGTGGGCAATTTGAAATGCATTCAAGTATTACACATATGATTCACCTAGTGTTGTACTTGATGTTCAAATAGCATCCAAACATGGTGTCATGCAAAGCCACAATAACCTATTAGAATGAAACAATAGAATACATCGTAAGTTATAGACAAATTTATGTCAATTCGAGTCATGATGGTGAGGTTCCATGACACTAAGTTTTGCAACTCACATGAACTTTTTGAGGTCCAAATACACAAATATTTTTTAGGGTTTCAACCTTGTGCTAGCCCTTTATCCCGTACCAACTATCTCATCTCTTCAACCTAAACCACTAATATGTTTTCGCATGACATATATAGCTAAATTTTGGGTGCTTTCTAGATTCCTGAAGTCAAAGTTAACGTATAACAAACCATATGTACAAAAAAGACTCAGAACACGCAAAAATATTTCACTACAATGCTTGTATCCAGCTTCTAAAGAGGGTTACTCAACCTCAGGAAAATTGTTTCCATGTCAAATAATGATACAAAACATTATAACGCTTGTTTATAAGCTTATGGTTCCATCACTATCTGAAAAACAAAGAATATTACATGCTTCTAATGAAAGCATATTCCTAAGGCTCTCAATTTAGGTTAGTTTGCTTATCTCTGAAACCACATTAACTACCACATGAATTTTGAATTATGATATTGTTTGCCTAGTCCGATGATGACCTATGGACAACAGCATTGATTTTTTCTAACATTGTGCTAGAATCTAGATGATGCTCTGTCGGATGAGGAAGTGATTTGATGATCTCTTCCAAAGGAGCATCTCTTTTCTTCATCGATCTCTTGCGGCGAGGATCAACCTCCACACCCTCCTGATAGCTACCTATATTCCTGAACTTAATGTCCCGTTGTCGCATGATCGCCTCTCGATCTAGTTTTAACATTTCCTGTAGCCGATTCAAAAGATTTAGCATCTGTAAAATTATTTAAGGAGAAGCACGCTAAAAGGACTATTTATCAAGGGTTCAAAAACTTTGCCCCATTGGGAAAAAAAACTGTTTACTTAATACAAAGCATTAATCAAAAAATTAATAAATATCCAGATGAAAAGTTCAAAGATTACCCCAAAATTTCTGTAACCTCATGGTATTATAAACAGGCTTGATTATTTATATTTGGAGGGTTCTTGTTTTCCTACCGTTTAAACATCTACTAACACAAAGAAGATAAACTTTTCATCACCTCCATATGCTTCATAATCGATGTCTTTATACTCTGAGATGTCTCGTATGGATCTGAATGTGCACCACCAAGGGGTTCCTGAGCATATATTCTCACAATCAGATTTCTATAATCCAATACAAAAGTTAAGCCTATTAAAGTTAAAATAGCCCATTAACAATGTAACAAACCAACAAGGGTGAAAAAAATCAAACCGGAATAATCTCATCTACTATTTTAAGTTTGTACAGCTCAGCTGCTGTAATTTTCAATGCTTCGGTAGCCTGTAAAAAACAATTCCATTCCCCATCAGAATAGCTAGTTGGAAAATAAAACCACGTATGAAATATTTGTGTAGCTTTCATCTTCCTCAATTAATTAGTATGTTTCTACTATTACAAGTAGCTAGACAAGTGTAAAACATAGTGACCTTTGGAGCTGCATCAGCTGTCTTCCATAAAATTGCAGCACAAGCCTCTGGACTGCACCATGAAGCATATGCCAAGTTTCAGATAAAAAAAATGATTGAAAATTCTGTGATCCAAATAACTTAATTCCTCACAATAGCAAGAAGCTTCTTATAATCTCGCTACAATACTATTATAAACATGCAAAGGTGTGTTCTGATTCTACACGTCCAGCTTCTCCTATAATCCATCTCTCCCAAAAATCCCATCACTCCTGAAATTCTCAAAATTAAGAAACAAAACAGCTGGAGCATTCTGATGGTTTCATGATCTCATAAAAAGTAGCTAGATTATCCCAAAATGCATCTCATGTACAAAACCTATCTAAAAGTCATGTGCGACCACTGTAAATAGCATGTCTGCAAGTCATGCATGAGGCAACAATGGTTACAAGCAATCTTAGCGAAGTTCGCCTAGAGAGCTAAACACTTTCCTTGTCTTTAAAGAGATTTCTAAATTTATAAAGAGTGTGAACACCATGTAGAATTAGAAGTTAATAATTACATAACTACAACAATATACATGTGCTGCACAGATGTTAACATCGATTCCGAATGGCATAAACATCTAAATGCAAAGCATCATGATATAACACACAATTGGAATTCCTACATCCTCCCCAGGAGAAAGGATCTGAAATCTCATCGAGTTGAAGGAGCTCTGGGGACGGACAAAATGGCCTCACCACCAGTGTTCAAACATCAACATCCTGGACAGAACAGAGATGTCATGATACACATATATATCTCTTATTTTGTCTATACTGTCTTCACACCCTGTTCTTGTTCCTTACCCAGTGATCACATAAGCCTTTGTAATTTCAGTAAAACCCAAGGAAAGGAATAGTAGGAAAGCTAACAATCATCGAGTTGAAGGAGCTCTGGGGACGGACAAAATGGCCTCACCACCAGTGTTCAAACATCAACATCCTGGACAGAACAGAGATGTCATGATACACATATATATCTCTTATTTTGTCTATACTGTCTTCACACCCTGTTCTTGTTCCTTACCCAGTGATCACATAAGCCTTTGTAATTTCAGTAAAACCCAAGGAAAGGAATAGTAGGAAAGCTAACAAAATGTAATTTAGGGAAAGCTAACATACTGTAATTTTGTAAAAGAAACATTCAAACGACAGGACCTATACAGCCCAAGAACCTGGTCATATAACCCAGCCAGCCAAGCATCCGTTGCAGCATACCAGGTTGGCAATTCTTTGATAAACATATTGAAGTGGCATAATAAAGGTGAAAGCATGTGCACCCCCAAATAATGGAGTATCCCTAGTGCATCACATGCATGCCACTGATATGCACCTTGCGCTCTCATCAGCAGTAAAAGTGTTCCAACTTCCATTATGGGAGACCAGAAAGGCAAAACAAACAAAGTATCAGTGCAAGGCTATTTCTGACAAGAGGTAATGGAAAGCTAACAAAATGTAATTTAGGAAAGCTAACCTACTGTAATTTTGTAAAAGAAACATTCACACGACAGGACCTATACAACCCAAGAACCTGGTCATATAACCCAGCCAGCAAAGCATCCGTTGCAGCATACCAGGTTGGCAATTCTTTGATAAACATATTGAAGTGGCATAATAAAGGTGAAAGCATGTGCATCCCTCGTGCATCACATGCATGCCACTGATATGCACCTTGCACTCTCATCAGCAGTAAAAGTGTTCCAACTTCCATTAGGGGAGGCCAGAAAGGCAAAGCAAACAAAGTATCAGTGCAAGACTATTTCCGACAAAAGGTAATGGAAGAAATCCAAACTATACCCATAACCACCATAGATCCCAATGACATATGTATCAGAACGATGTTTACTGTCACCACATAGGCAAATACACGAGAAGACAAGAAAAAGACACTCAAAAAAAATCCAATACATCACCAGCAGCACAAAACATCCATGCAAACAAGGATTTAGTGTGATTGCTACAGTAATGTGTACCTTGCAACATAGTAAACTGAATTTTCAAGCATAAGCATTTTGTTGCAGCATCCAATAGCTAAGGCACCCCCAGAGCCACCTTCTCCAATAACAACCGTTATAACTGGAACTCTTAAACCAAACATCTCCCGCAAGTTGAATGCAATGGCCTCCCCCTATAACATGTATTAAATATTAAATAAGATTACTGGTGGATGGAAAGAATGAAATACATGAAGTTATAAATTTAGAAATTTTAGAATTAGGTACAGAAATGGTGGCTTACTTGACCGAGTTGTTCTGCTTGGACATCAGCATAAGCACCTGGGGTGTCAATGAAAGTCAAAATAGGAAAGCCGTGATGATCAGCATGCCTCATCATCCTCAAGGCTTTCCGATATCTGTAAAACCCCACGAGTCAGCATAGATCAATTTTGCAAATAGAATCTCTTTTTTGCATTGGTAAAATGTAGTAGGATTATCAACACAGCATTATTACCGTTCTGTAGTGTTTCTTACTGTTATAATCGAGGTCAACCTACCCATGAGGAGTTGGCATGGCGAAATTGCGATATATATTTTCTTTGGTATTTCTCCCTTTCTGGTGCCCTATGAACATAAAACTCATGTTGTCCATTTTACCAATACCAGTGACTAGTGCAGGATCATCATAGCCAGCTCTATCTCCATGCAGTTCTACCCACTGCCCAAAAAAAAGAAGCATATAAGTTCATCATTGCATATTTCTACTACTTTATAAAGCCTAGATAGAAAGCACACACACCTTGTCTGTCATGTTAAGAACATGATCAAGAAATGTAGGCCGATTTGGATGACGAGCTACACTTAGTCGTTGCACGGGTGTTAGATGTGTGTACAAGTCTCTTCGAACCTGCAGGAAGCAGTTAGATGAGGGATCTTTTAGTCAAGAGACAGGCAGAATTCAAAAGAAGATTCTCTAATTATAATTATATATTTACACTATGAGCTACATTTGAGGTAGGTAAAGCCCAAATCAGACGGGATAATCATTGCTTTATGGATTCCAGAAAAGCTTTTGGCTCAGGCACTGGAGCAAGATTGATTAGCAGGTTACAGGTTTTGGAGTTCCTCGGGAGTTTCATGGGTAAAGTGGCACTTTATCAGAAAGTAGTTGGTAGAATTCCAGAGGGACATTCAGAGACCTTTCATTCCAGCATTTGGGTGACACCAGGATGCCCCTCTTTAGTGAGAGGGGATATACACATTCAGTTGGCAGGTAATTGGTTATGTTATATAAAGATGTTACCTCACTTATTTGCAGAGTCTCCAGTGGGATTATAGACACTTGGATACTCTGCATTCTTCTGCACAAGATAGCAGACTCTCAATGAACCTTGAAAAAACCATGGTCGTGGTGTTTCACACTACATCTCAGTGGATGAGGAGGCCGGTGCCTAATATCATGTATGGAGAGGAAAGAGTGAATTGTGTAGATTCATGTACCTGCCTTGATTTATTATTCTTGAGACCTATCTTCTCCGGTAGAGAAGCTGCACAGGATTGACTTACCAGGACATATGTAGCACTAAGAGGATAAGAGGGGATGCGAGGAATTATCCACATACTCAGCTCCAAGTGCCACATACTAACTTCTGGCTTTTTGATACTCTTGCCACCCTTACTATTCTTTATGAACTGCAGTTTGAGAACCCTTAATGCTGATCTGGACGGGTATGTAGTCAATGGAGATCAATGGAGAGACCTCTTGTATCCAGAATTATTCAATCTAATGCATCTGTATCTAGACTAACAGGGTTGACAATCCTCTAGATAGTTGTTCAGTGAGGGCGATCTGTTGGTAGCCCCAAATGCCCCCATTGTTTTGAGTTATATGGTTTCAGCATACACAGACTACCTACCTTCCAATACTCCTTAGGTGCAGCATCTCTGACATTAAGTCAGTCGGAGATCAGGAAAGTCATCGGGCAAGATCTCTTTTTGCTAGAGACTTATAGACTGATATTGCTTGAGAAAGTTGAGTCAAGATATCTCAGAGCAAGCAAAACCAGCACCTCATAGCAGTGTATTGCTTGAGCAAGAAGTTCATTTACCTCACTCCAGATGCCTGAGGATATGCACATGATTACATAGAAGATAGATAGTATCATTCCCAGAGATCAGGCATCATCTCCAAGGTGGTATACTACAGAGAACATTGATTTCATGCAGCAACATCCTATTGGAGCGTTCAAGGGTTGATCTACTCACGTTTTACATCAATTAGATGAATATTTATTTGACACATTGTATCCTCCCATTACTTGTACCTTTGAGAGCGTTCAAGGGACTGATCCTCAACTTTTACATCTCCCAGATAAATATTTATTTTGAACATTGTATCCTCACATTACTTGTACCCATGGTCCTTATATCTTTGCACTTAGATCACATAGACGTGACATAGAGCAACTAAATAGTTTAAGGAATGCATATTATAGATCACATTCTATAATATTCGCATGGATGTAACTTTTGGTCTGATAGGGATGTTTGACCTTTTGAAGACTTTACTATGCCATTTCCTCTCATATTCGGGCTGTCCTTTCGTGGTAAGCCATGGATCTAGGAAACGACACTACTGTACTAGATGAGCCACTGGAGAATGTATGGATGAGTGCATAAGCATCAGAAAACCTTAAAAACTGAGCTAAATGAGCTCCCTTTTGTGCAATAGGTTCCATGGGTTCATTTTTGGCTTCCAAGAACACTATTATATCCGATCCACTGAAATTCTTTTACATGTATGAAACTATGTGAAAATCAATAAGAAATTCGATATATATATATATATGTTTTGCATAGGATACTTGCTCCTTTCACAGATATTTCCACCGGAAAGTTAAAAACTTCGCCAACATTTTAGACAGCACCTCTTTCCCAAACGTTGTATTTATGTTTCTATCTCGCTCTGTATTTCTCTCTTTATCCCTTCATGAAGGAATCGCACATATTTCTCTCTGTCTCACCTGGTCATACTTTTCCTCCAACTCCTTGATCTGAGTATTGAAATCCATACCAGTTTTCTTCGCCAATTCACGCACCTAATGGAACCATCACAAAGCACAAATAAAAAAATATATCTTATAAATGATGATGATGATGATAAACAGAGAGAAGGTGCATGCACGGATCTTGAAGAGATAAAAGAATTGCCTCATCAATCTTCGTCGACAGATCGACAAGCGGTCTCTCGAAAGGAAGAGTGAAAGACTTGGGCTTCTCGGGCAAAGGCTTGAATCGACTGAGGAACGACAAAGAGTGGTCTTTGTGGTCTCCCCTCAGGTTCTTTGGCCATGGATAATCCTTCTCAGGAGCTTTCTTGCCGCCTTTGAATATCTTCGCAGAGACAGCAGGGTAGCTACGCAGCAGAGGGCGAGAAGGAACAGACTGATGGGGGAGATTATTGCAACTATTATGAGGGAGAAGAAGAAGAAGAAGCTCGTCTCTTGTCGATGATACGGAGCTCATCGATAGGCATCGAGAATCTGAGAGGGCCTGCATTTCTCTGCTCTACCAAAGCTTCAGAGATCGAAATTCTCTTGCATAAATCTGCCCGAAGAAGAAGAAGAAGAAGAAGAAGAAGAGAAAGAGGAAACAGCTAATAACTCTCTCTCTTTCTTCTCTCTCTCTTTATCCATATGGTGGTCACTCTCTTTCTCTTTATTTTTGTTCTGTCTGAACTAACGACTTAATGAGGGAACCCACTTTTGTGTGTGTGTGTGTGTGTGTGTGTGTGTGTGTGTCTTGGGTGGGTGTGTGGGTATGTTAGTATATGGGTATGTAGGTGTGCATGTGCATGTGTGCGCGCATGAGACTTAGATCAATATATATGCTCTGATCACCCGAAAACCTCTGGATTATTGCTGCCATGAATCGATGTCTTCATGAACCTCATAGTGTCGACGTCTCCAATCAGGGAAGTGTAAAATACAAGCTCCTGGTTCAGTCGCGACCGACGAAAGCAGTGTCAGTGCGAGATTGTCTCTCCCAAGGATGATCGAGTTGAGCATTCTCGTACAAGTATAGAGATCTATCCTCTCTAAGCCGATCAATGCTGAAGATTCCAATGAATGGGTGAGGCCCAAATCCACGTTCGGATACCATCTTATCATGCATATTCATTTAAACTAGGTTTGTAATTTCCCCCTTTTAGTTATGCGGATAGTACTTTGTAAGATGTGATTATATATAATTTGTGCATATTTAGTGTGTATATCCATTTCTTTCTTTTGTATTCACCGGTGACTAGACTTTTGTTATATGAACATTGGAGAGGGCCTACCTTTTTGCTTTTTTCTCTCTTTTGAAATCAAACTTTTCGTATCCATATCCAATCTCTTATTTGAGTGTATGAGCCATTGCTCTAGATACAAGCTCTGAGTTTGGGTCTTGCAAAATACACTGAGGATGATATATACATATGCATACCATTTTTGTCGTCTTAACTAAGAACAAGGTTGTTTCTTGAATAACATTAAAGAGAGAGAGTCCCTCTACCTTTTATCTCTCTATATAAATTTCCCAACATCGAATGTCTTAGAAGGTTATACATACCCACATTCATCGAAAATATTAAAAGGTTATATATATCCACATTCATCAAAAATCCTAATAAAAGAGAGATTCTGAGCTCACTCGAGCTAAGTATTGAGGTAGCATCATGGTATCATCACCCAAGTATGAAGATATGCAACGAAAACCTAGTGTGTAATAAATTTGAGTTAATCAACGAGAAGTATGATGACTTGCTAGACATGAATGATAATTTAAGTGCCACACTCAAATTTCCACCAAGAAGAGTGTGTATGTACATGCATGCATTGACTTCGCATATAGTTTTTTTAGTTCACATTAGTAACCCATGTTCTTATGAAGGAGTAATATGCAACATGATGTGTTTATTCGGTCCCATAGGTTAAAAAATGCTAACGATGATCACAAATCTATTCCATTGCACTGTGTATGTATATACACATGTGCATGTATGTATGTAAGGTCCTTCCATCTTTTCTATCTTAAACTAAAGTACAAGCTTGCGTTAGATCAACATTGAAGAGAGTCCTTTTACCTTCTTTCCCTTCGTCTCAATACAATTTATTGTTGGGACAACTTAAAAGCATGTCTCCAATGAATGAGGATTTTTTATATACATGCAACTTGAGAAGGTCACCTTAAAGTTGTCATATAATTTTTTTCATTGTTTTACATACATATATGTACACGTATGCATGTTTCTTTGTCATAAGTTATAACTAGTGAGCATTGAGCAAACATATTGGTTTAATTTTAGTTGACATTAGAGAAGGACCCTTAACAACTATCTCTCACTCCCACACACTCATTTGTGTCGACACACACACACATACTCTCTCTCTCTCTCTCTCTCTCTCTCTCTCTCTACCATGTTCAACTTAGTTACAAGAGTCAACAACCTGTATTGAAAATCTTTCACTTTGGTTCCATACTCAAGGCGGAATTTTATATATATATATCTTATTGTCATTGAGTTACAACAAGTGCATTTTATAAAGTAAGTTTTGAAGGATCTAGCCACATTTATGTGCTAAAATATGTTGCCTTTAAAACATTTTCTTGTATGAATAAGTGTATCACTAGTCCATCGTGGATAGTGTGTGGTGACCTTTATTATGTTGTTTCGTCAAATTTGACCTCATGTTTATTATGCCCAATGTGTCACTTTCTCACACCCATCAAATTATGTATACAAGCTATTTTAACTGCATCCATGCTCATATGCTGAATTGTTTTAGGAGCACAAAATTGTGTCATAACACAATATTTTCTTCAACCATTATAGAAACACTAAAAGCATGAATTAACTTATTGTCTCATGGATTTATACTCACGAGTGTTTGGAGGGTATGTCCACCTTCCTCACGAAGTCTCTTGAATATGGTTTCTAATATCTATACAAGGGAGAGGGAGAGACTTATTTCCCATAAAAAGGTAATTGTTTGAAGTCAATGTAAAAATCTTGCAAGATATAGTTTCCCATCATGTAGGTGTAAGGTGATTTATGGTAGATATATGCAAACAACAAAACATTTACATGTGATGTTTTAACATGATCCATTTTGCAGATGGTTGTAAACATTTAAATGTGATGTGTTTGGTACAAGTTTTACTGTGTGCATGCGTCCATACCTTTAAGATTTGATTTTCGCAATCCAAAATCCACCTTATGTTGAAAAGAAAATTGCAATATTGTTTTTTCATCCCCCAAGTTAGAGATACAAGTGATAGAGATAAGCACATCATCGAGGAATTGAAGCAAGAGTTTGATGAGTTGCACGATGCTTAAATTGTAGCATACTTTTTTTTTGTTGTTTTTTAGGGTAGGATATGGGGTTTTGTTCCAAACACTGAGTACAAAGTTTGAAAACGTATGAGATTGTAAGAAAAAACCACAAAAGCTCGAAGATGTTATGGTTCAGTATGTGAGGCATTGGTCAACATTGTTGTTAATGGATTAGATGCATCGTTTTGAGCTTCTTCTTTTTTTCCAAAAAAATACTGCTTCGCATTAGTTAGCAAACAAAATTACATCATAGAACTCTCAAAATTCCTCTCAACAGCCCTCACTCTGGCCTTCCCACCAAAGCGGACATAGTCCCCACCTCATTTTCAACAAACGTAACCAAACAACTCCAATAACCTAGTTATTTGTATCATAACTATACAAATTTACAACACCTAGGCGTTGTTGGAAACTATTGGGGGAAACAACCATCCGGGGTGCTTGGTAGTGCCATTGAGGCCCTGATGATGATCTGCCGACCATAGGAGAATTACCCCATTTCAGCAAGAACTTTGATCGAGATCTTTCAGCTGCATCAGATTCCCCCTTAATCGAGTCGTATCGTCCCCGCAGCCAAGAGACAAACTCAAACCAGATATTTATTAATACCTCACCACTAGGGATCTTTTGTTGTTGAAAAACAAACTTACAACGGTTGGTCCAAATGTGCCAGACCGATAAACAAGCCACCATCCTCCATATCTCTTCAAAAAGTTATGAGTTAGTGCCAGGTCGAACTCCAACTCGTTGAAACACCTTGCCACCTTGTACTATAAATCCATGTCCGTGAGGATTTAATTGTTCAGCCCAACCTTCCCCTGTTAACTTCAGCCCCATCGTTTTGAGCATTAGTCGTGCATATGAAGTGAACTTCAACAACAAAGAATCATCATCATCGTTGACCTTGCATATGAAGTAACGGGTCACTAAGTTGTTATTGTTTGTAAATTCTCATTTCTCAATACATCATAGGATTCACTTTCAATATTCCCTTTTCTATGACAAAATTCAGCCTTTCACACATATTTGACTCTTTCCCGCGATCATATTTTGTGACTTGAAGAAGTGGAAAAAAATAAATTGGAATTGCACACATTTTGTGCAATCAAAGTGAAGGTTCATAGCGCAAAAATTAAGATAACGCTTATTATTAAGAAATATTCCAAACAAAACAAGGCACAAATATATTTAGAGTACTGGCATAGTAATCAGGATGATGATATATTAATATTATCTCCCAAGTCATCTTGATTGATTTAACATCCAAAAAGTTGATGAATCACCAATTTAGGTTTTAATGAGAAGCAACTTGAACACCAATGCTCCTATTCAAGGCATGCACGTCTTCAAAATAGAAGAATGACAATAAAATGAAGGTGTCTCCTTGTTACCATTTCGGACTTGCTTGAGTTGTAATGATTATTGGATAATTAGAAGTTATACCTTTATTACGAATACAAAACTAATTGCTAAGTGATGAATATATTTTGATTAAGAAAAGAATCCATAACCACCTCCAAGCGAGGGACTAGAGACGAACACATAATACCATTGTTGTCCTGAACCATTGAATTAGCATGCTACGTTATGCCTTGGATGTCAATGATACAAGCGGATTTGAAAGAAGCATGCTTTGCCTCACCAACAGAGTGTCACACAAACATCTAAGGGCGCGAAAAGGAAGGAGGGTAGCCTGTATTTGAGTTCCACCACATGACTTGGTTTATGTATAGCCCAATAGCAAAGGTAGTGAAACTAGCTAGTCCCGAGCCCCCTACCCCCACTTCGTTTATGTCTAGCCCCAACCCCAAAGGTAGTGAGACCGACCACCATTCGGAGGTGGTGTTAAACATTCTCAAGTGTGAAAGTGTCTATATGGGGTATGTCCTATGGTGGTCTCATAGGACAAATGGTGCCAAACATCATCATGTGTAGCCCGATAGCAAAAGGTAGTGAAAGTAGCCAAATTTGAGGGGCCCCCCACTACCTGGTTTATGTATAGCCCCAACACCAAAGGTAGTGACGAGGTGGCATTGAACGTTCTCAAGTGTGAAAATGTCTATATGGGGGGGGGGGGGTGGTATGTCCTACCGTGGTGTCACAGGACAAATGGTGCCGGACATTATCGTGTACCTCAGGAAGGAAAGCCATGAAAGGGACATTGGGTATTATTATTGTTGGTATTATCTCATTGCATTCAAATTTCTTCCTCTCAAAATCTATCCTCACCAAAATTCCTCTTCTCTTCTCTTCTCTTCTCTTCTGGTGGTAGTCACTCAATTCAATTCAGCCACTCACTCAATCTACAGATGAACTGCGAGAGCCACTGCGGAGGAGGGCCGGGGTAGCGATCGATCGATCGATCGATCGAGTGAATCAGTCTCCCATGGCGTCTTCCAAGATCCTCTGCACCAGAAGCAGGACGCCATCTCCCCTTCCTCACCTTCTGCTGTTTGCGCCTCCCTCTCTTCATCACCATCTTCGCCTTCTTCGACACGTCAAACATTGCAGCCCAATTCGTTTCATCCATCCCTCGTCTAGTAATGCCAACCGATCCTCAGTTTTCTTGTCTCCATCATTATCATTATCATCATCGTCGTCGTCGTCAACGTCGTCATCTACTACTACTTCTTCTTCTTCATCATCATCATCGTCATCATCATCATCATCATCATCATCATCAGAAGAGCCTGAATTGCCTGGTCTTCCAACGCCTCCAGCAAATGGTTCAGATATATCATTGGTATGCAAAAAGATTAAAATCAGAATTATACCTATTAATGTGGTTAGATCATGCTTGAATGAGATAATGTACCTCTATTTCCAGTAATGTGGATTTGAGAGCATTCATGTTTTCGTATTCCTATGGATACACGTAGTAATACAGTAATGCAAGAAAGTGACACTGCTTCATGTATCTCGAATGTCATTCTTAAAAGCGATAAAGGACTTCTAGAAGAACCCCACCCACATAGCTCACGCCCACATGAATATTCCTTTTTCACTCCACAAAATGTAAGAAACACTGTTGTTTGGCCTCAATTCGGAAAGGCCTGAGTCATAGTGAATTGGTAGGTGAGCACTTTATGTATGCCCGTGACACCCTCCTAGCACACATCTTTAATAGATCTATGTGTGAAGGTTTTTTTACTAGCTGGACAGAACATACCATTGTGCCAATCTTCAAGAGTGAGGAACCCATGGTGCTGAACACTTATAGGACAATCATGATTGGTCATTACTTGGTTAAACTATATGGCTCAATCCTAGAGTCAGAAGAGTTTGTGGGTAGAGTGGAATGCCTGTCTCTCAGCTGGGCAGGAAGGCTTTTGAAAGGGGTTGACAATGCTGAATTACATATTAACCTCCGAGCCCTTATTGGGGAGGGCAGAACCCATTAAAAGAAGATCTATTGCTGCCTTCGACATTGTATCGTGTGCTTGGCTTAATGGGTTCAACCATACAGATATTACTATATGCTGATGATATTGTGCGCTCTCTGACTCTTCAGATGGACTACCAAGACTCCAAATCTCTTTAAAGTCATTTTGTATAAATAAAGATTTTTCACTCAATCTTGATAAAGCTAATGTGATGGTGTTTTACACCACTCAAGCATGGGTAAAGAGATCAAATGTAGAATTCTTCTCGAGAAAGGAAAAGGTGCATACACACGATCCTACACATACCTAGGAGTAATGCTTTCTCATCGGTATGCAGCCCTTGGTGCTCTTGAAAGACAATGTGCATGCATACAATTCCAAGAGCCACGAACACATCTATCACATGCACTACCAGATGTCATAGGGCATCTGTGGACCTTGTCACATAATTTAGAGACTCAGATAAGCATGCACACCACACAAGCTCATCAACAAAGAATAATCACAAAATCTTTCTCCCATCACTCCTACTTGTGCTACACAAGTGGGCACTTGAGTAGGATTGCAAAAGGGTTACAATAGATTAGGCAACAAATTTTCATGCTCGTTGGCCTTGATCTTGTGAAACACAAACTCACCACCCTTTTCATTATTAGAAAATGGGTAATATCTCCTGCCGTCGCACGTGCTTCCATCGCTTTGGAGATCTCTCCATTCTAGATCGACCTATGCTAGAGATTTTTTGAAAATAAAAATTACAATATATTTGACTTGAGAATCTCACATGTACAGATAATGAGATTCTTTAGTCACCTTTTTATTTATTTATTTGGCTTGTTGTTCTGAAAGATGAGACAAAATTTTAAGATATAATCTCTTGTTTGGTCTTAATAGGCCACTTTGGCCTCTTAAAAGACATTACTATTTCTTTCTTTCTATATATAACTCTGTGGGTGAAGTAGGATCTAACCCTATAAGGCAAGAAAATAATGTATTAAGTTACACCTTCAATGTGGTTATGGCATGCTTAGTGATCAATAATATATATGTATTTCTAAAGTTATAACTGTAATTCTTAAAGTCCATAACTTATCTATAAGTCTAGGATTATGCCTCGTAATTTGGTTATAGGCTCTTATAACATGCTTCAAATCCATAAATTATTTGCATTTTTATAGTTATATGGCTCCATATATGCCAATGTCTTCAGAAATAACCATACTGAGAATTATTGTGTAATACTGATCTATCAAAGCATATGAACGTGTTTTATGGATCACTGATTTCGATGCATACCTGTTAGGGAGGGAGATTCTAGTTGGGTTTATTTAACTTCTCAAACTATTCATATTTTTGATTGTATGGAGGGATATTCTATATCTTCAGAAATCACCATTCATAGGGACTGTATGTGTGTCTTCAGTGCTTATCAAGTCACTTAGATGTGCAGATTTTGGGAGATTCAATGTTTGATTTGAAAAATTTATTTCATGGTTAATGTCTTGAATCTATAGGTGTTGCCTTACCTTTGGAGTCTGGCAACAGGAGATCAAACATTGGGATGGCGCTTATTTGTTGCACTGTTTCTGCTCATTGGAGGAAAGGTAATTATTTTTTCTTCTTAGTTAACATAATATTTTGAAATAGTGAGCTTCAATGGATAATGTTGATTGTTGTGAATCATGATTTCAATTTTCTGTGTCTGTGTTTCTAACATGCATTGTCTTCTTGCAAGCTTTTTCAGCTTTGCTGTCCTTATAAGGGATAATTTATTCATGTTTATAACATTGTCTTACGTTGTTCTGTGCCATTAACTACCCTCACTTGTATCTTGTTTCTGTGCCTTTTTGCAATTCGAAGACGGGATGTAATAGCTACTAGATGATTTGTTTTGTCCTATAGGTCAAATTAAGCTTCTAGGAACTCTAAATATGTAAAAAGTCTCAGATATCATGAGCTACATTTCGAATTTACTCAAGGACGTAGGCAGCAGAACAGAATTTGGCATAGATCCAAAAGATTTCAACAACTGAACAGAAGAGAGGAAGTATTTTGGTGATAGATTCTTGAATCTTCTCTTATTTTCTCCAATTTTTTGTTCTGATCTATTTTATGAACATTCTGGTTGCAATTTTCATATAATTTCAAGAATGAGAAATGTATTCCTCTTTAATGATCTCAACTCCAGAAGTTTTTATTTTTACTTGCTTTGTGAGTTGTGCAGGCTGCAGGAATTGTGGGACCACTTCTTCTGAAGTGGGCAATGGATGGGTTGCAAGCTATGCCAGATCATATGTATAAACAATCACCGAAGTTAATAATAGGGGCTCTCCTTCTCTCTGCCATGAGCAAGGTCTTCAATAAATACTTTATTAAACTTGTTTCTAATTGTCTAAAGTTAAATTAAAAATTTCTCTTCCATCAATATTAGGACTTTCTTACTAGGGTGTTGGTTAGTTTGTGTGCAATACATTTGATTGAGAAATGTGTTGGCTGGATTAACTGCATTAGAAACTCATTCTCACACATTTACCTCTTTAGAATGCAATCTCACTACAACTATGTTTCCTGCTGCAGCCAGTAAAATATTTATTAGGTCTTGTTTTTAATAGTTATTATTATTCTCTCAAGCATAAATTTATTATATCCTCTTTATATTAAGAAAATCGTTGGACACTATACCTTGCTTATTTTTTTTCAAAGGTTCTAATGAGACTGCATATATTAGAAGGTCCCTGTCATGATTTGGATGTACACTTCACTAAATAAATTCCTTGTCCTGGCAGGCAGTCAGTGCAGGCATGAATGAAATGCGGTATGTAATTTTTGCACCCCTTGGTCATGCTACTGGTAGAAGAGTTGCAATTCATCTTCTTGATCACATTCTGGGACTTGATTTAGCATTCCACCTAGAGAGGAGCACCGGGGTGCTTGCCCGTATACTTGACCGTGCACAACGTGCTGTTGTACATATTTTCCGAGCTGTGGGTATGTGAAAGAAAAACCCATGATTAAGGAAGTTGTTTTATCCTTTATGGATTCATAATTAGAAAACTAGCGGCATACAGAAAAGCCTGTGAACAGCAATGTCCTTCTTTGCTTTTTTCACCTGTTCTTCTACTTCACAAAATGTTTGTTTAAGATAGGCTGCACATGTAGAGAAGGATGCTTGCGACTGTTTCTTGTTTTCAACCATTTTTTTACAATTCACACACAACTCCCAAGAATCCCGTTAGGGCCAAAGTACTCTTTCTCTAATATGCCTCTCTCTCTCTGACTCTCACTAGAGAGTCTTTTTCTTACTAGAAACTACAGAAAGAATAAGAGAAAGAAAGATATATTAACATCTTTTTAAGAGGCTAAACGACCAAATTAGAGATTACATCTTAAAACGTTGCCTTGTCTTTGAGAACAAATCAAAATAAATGTAGCTAAGTAAAAAAGTAAAAAACAGAAGTGACTAAAGAATCTCGTTATCAATCCATGTAATATTCTCAAGTTTGATAGATTGGAATTTTTATCGATCCAAAATGGAGAGAGCTCTGAAGCAAGGGAAGCACCAACGATGGCCAGAGATAATGGCCTTTATTTGTCGATGACAAGGATGGTGAGATTGTGGTCCACGAGGTCAGGGCGTACGTGCATGAGAAATTGCTTTTGCTGGATCTATTGTAACCCCTCTGCAATGTCTTGGTCTGAAGTCCACTTGTGTAACCCTTGACAGACTTGTAGTTTGAGTAGGAGTGCTTGGGGTAAAGAAAGTTGTGATTATTCTTTGTTGATGATCTTGTGTGGTTGTATTGTTGTTCTAACAACTTCTCCCTGTATCTCTTCAGTTCTACCAAGAACAGCACCAAGCATTGTTGATCCATATTCCATTACCTTGCGTGGTGGGCCAAAGTGCCTTACTTAAAGAGGCAATGGTGTCTCCCTCTTATTTCATAAAACAGCACAATGACAGACATAGTTTTCTTCAGAGAGAAACTATGATGCTTGGATTTATAGCTATTTATAGCCAGTGCAAGTGACTATTGTTGTGGTCACACTATTGTGACTTATCATGCTGAATGTCTATCATCTTGACATCCCCTTGTGGAACAAGGAAAATTAAGCCAACAAATAAGCTCTTAGGCTTTCTTCTAGTGAAAAAGAGGGGCTGAAATGTTGATAACAGTACCACTGTGTTAAGATCCTAGAAAGTAGCCATGAAAGAACTTTTTGCATGCACATCTGTGTTTCTTTTTGGTTGAGAAGTTTAGGTTCCAGCTATACCAAAACCTCCCCCTCAATATGCTCCTTTTATTACCACATCAAACAGGTTAAAGATCTTTCTCTGTACCTCTGCATCATGGAGGCACAAATGTGGATTGCGAGCTGGCAAACTCCCTGCAATCTCGACCTAGAACTGATGCAGTTTCAGAAGACTACCATTAAGAAGATAATAGTACAAAGAGAAAATCAGGAACCGAAACATCCTCTTAAAAATTGGATCTCACCAATAATCAGCATTTGTAATAGAAAAAGGGAAGCCTAGCAATATTCCAGAGAAGTTGGGGCCTGCCACTGCACCTGATAGAGTTACCGTGGATTTCTAATTGATAATTCTCCTCCAACAATACATTAAGTGACCCATTAATCCCCCCCAGAATATTACTCCATAATTTGTCACACATGCAAGAAGGGATGCCCCTATTCAGCTGCAAAACTAACATTCCTTTCCTCTCTGGATCAAAGTCTGCAGTGTTATGAGTGAAATGCCTTGGCAAGCCTTTCCCACTTTATTCATATGGTAATCAATAAAGTTATGCATCTGAAGCAAAAGGGTGCCAATATGACACCAGATGGATCTATTATTCCCAGTCAAATTCTGAGCATTGCAAATTCCTGTATAGTGATGATGATTCACATTCCAAGGAGCAAATGATACTCATTGGGATATTGAGGAGCTTCCAAACAAAAGCTACATGTATGCTTGGTAAGGATCTGGGAGAGAGAACAACTTGCTAGTGATGTGTTTACGTTTACTGTTTATGTATTGAGACTCGGCATTGATCTTTGGAAGCTTACAATAACCCCCTTTTGGGGCTCATGTACTCCTCTTTTTATGTTTAGAGGATGACCAGTTTGATGGCTAGCTGTTTACAACCTCAGATTATTGTGCACATGCTACTCAAATTGGGAGCACCAAGTTGCGCTGTTTACATATTGTGGCTAGCTTGTTACAGTAAACCATTAGCTTATCAAACTTAGGATTTTGGAATAGATTAGAGGCTAGTACCATATGGGGGTTTGGAAATGCATGCTGTGCTCATGATGGCCACCAAGGTGACCACCGGAAATGATCAAATACCACACTAAAGTCTTGTATGAAGGGTAATAGCTTTATTCCTAAAGCTGGAATGCCTAAGCGAATTTCCCTGCTACCCATGATACTGCCAAACTATGTGATCAGTTATGGAGAATCCCAACTCAGTGAAGAAGTCTGCCTTTTGACCATTCTTTGAGGTGAATGCTATTTCTGGTTTCGTAATTAGTGCCAGTGACTGTCAGGGTAGTGATACACATTTCTTGGTATTCTGTTCAACTGCATTCTCTTGCTCTAGGAATTTAAAGCACAAAGGTGGCAGCTGCCACTATGAATTAACAGAATGCTTATTAATGCTTCTGGGCGATCATACATAAAGGTACCCCTTCTAGGTGGAAAGATAAGCAGGAGCATTGCCACAGGAGTGTCACCTACATATAAATTCACAACAATTTATATCTGTCAAGAACTGCATAGATTACAGTTATATTAATGCAAAGCCATTATACATCTCTTGTTAGTATATTTCATTATTGATAAAACAATACTTAACTGTCGTAAGTTTTCCATACTTGGTTTTTATTTGTGAGTGCATGTTTTAATTTGTTTCTGTTCTTTCCCATTCTGGTAGAAGTTTGACTTTCTGCTTCTTAAAACAGTGTTCACATTCATTCCCACTATCATTGAGCTTGGTTTAGTCTGTGTGCTCTTAGCACAAAAAGTAAGCTCTACTATTGCGGGCATTGTACTCGTGACCTTTGTGGCATATGTTTGGTGGACCATTGACATTACACAAGCTGCTGCATCAAGTCGTAAAGAGGTTTGCAAGCAAAAGTTTTCTGGTTGTGGGATTTCAATACCTTAAAAAAATAGAGTGTTCCTGTTTTTTAGGCAAACAAAGTTGAAGAGCTTGTGACTGGGAAGGTTGTTGATGCGCTGCTTAACTTTGAGATGGTTGCACAGGTAGAACTACTTGCATTTTGGCTGATGGGGAAGATCTGTCAAAAAATTAATGTTACAAAAAGCTCTATGTGAGTGACAGTTGGGAATTTATTTATGCATTAAATCTGATACATATGTGATGGATTGATGCAGTGCAATAGCCAGAAGCTTGAGGTACAACAGTATAATAACTTACTGAAGAGGCAACAAGTTGCTATGGTATTCCATTGCTCTATGCATTGCTCCCCTTTTATGTTTTAGCAACAAGCCTGAAAGTTTTTATTGCATATCACTTCCATTATTCATTGAAGCATTCAGAACAGCAATCAATTTAGTCCTCCTGCATTGGTCATTTTATTGCATTTGGTAATTGATGCAAATTCCAACAATGAAACAGAACAGGAATAATGCTATTTTATTTACCATTTCTGTCATTAGAACTATAATCTTGATTTAGCGTAGATCCTCTTAAAAATCTCTCAAGGTGCTTTGAGAAAGAAATTGTGGCAAATTTTGAACCTTTGAAACAGATCTTGCTATTATGAATTCTTACAAAATGAATCCACAGCTTTTAATTTCAACCTATTTAGAAGATGATTTTTGGTGTGAGATGTAATTGACTTTCTCCTCAGCTGGATGCAGAGCACCTATCAGCACTACTGAATGCAGGACAGGGCATTATCCTGGCAACTGGAGTTGCACTTGTCATGGCACTGGCAGGCCACTCTGTATTGCAAGGTTCCATGACAATTGGTGATCTTGTCCTTGCAAATGGGCTTATTCTTCAGCTCTCAGGACCACTGCAGGTATATTCTTCTGATATTTCTTAATTTAATGCATGTATATGCATGCCACCATGGTGATTAATTTGCAAAATTACATCTAGCTTGCAGTTTCTTGGCTTCCTTTATCGGGATTTAAGGCAATCTCTAGTGGATCTTGATTCTTTGTTCAACATTCTCAGGTGAAAATTGTTCTATTGCTTTAAAGTGTAACCAGTGTTAATCCATATGGGAAAAAGAAAGAAAACTGCTATTTGTCAGTTTGCATTTTCCTTTTAAAAATCACAGACTATATAGAGCAAGGAATATATGGTTTATTTGGCTTGGCAGGACAAAGTCAAGTCTGAATGATGGTCAAATGCAACTGAAACAAAATGGATATGGGGTCAGAATGAGGGCACACAATCTCCATTTCTCATTTAAATCGACTAGAAAAGTGAGTTTAATGATGGAGCCTCATATACAATTTCTAGAATTCAATCTTTCAAAGTCGTATATTATCTATGCAGGTATTGCATGGTGTATCATTTTATGCAGAACCAGGAGAGAGTATAGCCATTGTAGGACCTTCTGGTTCCGGAAAGTCTACAATCGTAAAGCTTTTGCTCCGGCTTTACGATCCTGAGATAGGCACTTTGTTAATGGATGGTCATGATTTACGGTCTTTGACGCAAGCTTCCTTGCGCAGGGCTGTGGCTGTCGTACCTCAAGACACAGTGAAGTGCAGATGCATATGAATTGTTGTGGGACCTAATTTTGGTCAATATCTTTATCAAATTTTTCTCCTAAATTGCAGGTGCTTTTCAACGACACTATATTCCACAATATAGCATATAGTGAACCTTCAGCCACTGAGGCTGAGGTGGTGCAGGCTGCAAAGCAAGCAGTGAGTATGGAAACTGTTACAAATGTCGATCATATTTATTAATATGAAACTTTTTTATTTTGTTTGGTGCATGCTTTGAGCATTCCCATTGTTCCAGGTGAATGCATGATTGAGAAAAAAAATAGATAAAAAAATTCCCATTTTTAAGAATTGAATGACTTGAAAATTTGGTGCAGCGGCTCCATGATGCTGTCATGCGCATGCCTGCAGGCTATAAGACCATTGTGGGTGAGCGAGGACTCAAGGTATTCATTCCTTCAGACACATATGTTCCTAAATTGAAAAACATACTGCAATATTCTCTTATTTATGCCAATCCAATAGAAGATTATAACAAAAAGTTACTTTATATATTCTTCAACATAGAAAGAGACATCTTTGAAAATGATAAGAACTTTGATGTTCTATATTTTTAGTGATGCTAATGATGTCTGTATCTATCTTTTAGCTTAGTGGAGGTGAGAAGCAAAGGGTAGCCATAGCAAGAGCTTTTCTTAAAGTGAGTGCTTCTCTTTTCTCATTTTGAACCAGTTATACCAAGATTGGATGTAATTCGGAGATGTATGTCTCCAGGCTCCAAGATTACTTATATGTGATGAGGCCACTAGTGCACTTGACTCCACTACAGAGGTAATGAAAATTAATTTTCAGAATGTCACGATGGCACTGAAATTTCTCAATGCGTAAGAATGTTGTCTTAATGAACAGGCAGGGATTTTGAATTCACTCAAAGAGTTATCTAGTGGCAGGACATGTGTCTTTGTAGCACATCGTCTATCGACAATAATGCATTGTGATAAAATCCTGGTATGTTGTAGTTTACAAGACTGCCTGTTGATCAATCGCAGTCGAAAACTTCATGAATTGTGGATATTTCAGATTTTTCCTGAAATACTAAATGTACATAAATAGGTTATGGATGGTGGTGTAATTGTTGAAGAGGGGAAACACCAAGAACTCCTGAAGAAAAAGGGAGTGTACGCAGGAATGTGGTCCTTGCAGGAGTTAGAAGAAAAGAAAACATCGCTATCACAATGATGGCTTCTAAAGAAAATGGGTCTTCCAAGAAAAAATAATAATTCAAAAGGTCTTCTAAGAAGGTGGGTTGTATACTATGCAGGAGTTACAGAAGAAAAGAAATCCGTAAAGGTCTTCATGAGGTGTTAATAGAGATATTACGTTGCCAATCGGTACTGAAGGAGGTATTTTTGTCGCGAATGAATGAATCAAATCATATAATATGATGATTTCTCACAGCCTTTTCTGGCTACCAGATAATTATGTTTGTCATTTGTGTAGAAAAATTCCCTCCGTCAGGTTTGTATTAACAAAGACTTTGTATGTTTACCCTCCCAACAACAAATTATCCAATGTATAGTATATGAATCATGTATCTATCCCAATATATTCTTTTAAAGTACATATCTGAATAATTTGTCTCTAACCTGTCAATCTGGAAAATGTTTCATGTGTAGAACAACCTTGCTACTCTATGATGCTAGATAATGGCACAACACAGTAGTTCGAGAGGAAGACAAGATCTGTAATCATAATCTGATTCAATTGAGTGGACAAGCCCACTATTTATTTGAACATTTGTGCCGGTTATAGAAGACAACGTGTTGGAGTTGACAAATTTGAATTCCTCTATTAGTTCTAAATTTGTTTCTTTGAGTAGCTCTAAAAATATGACATTGCTACTCTAGTTTTGACCTAGAAAAGCAAAACTCCAACAAAAAAGAAAAAAAAAGATGGTGTTTGCTAAATGTAGTTGTGAATGCCTCAAAAATCTAATCAAAACAAATAACCCAAAAGAGTACAAAAAAAAAAAGAATTGCCGAAGACATGTATTGTTGTAAATGTTTTGCCATAAGGTATGATGGTACTCCGGTGAAACAGATGAACCGGTCTCAGTATTACAGGGCTTGGTAATAAAATTGGATTCAAAATTTGAAAAAGAGAGCTATTTAGAAATATACGATGTGGATCATGCAATGAGGTAGTAGGACGTAAGTCTTGATAATTTTGTAAGTCCTTTATTTGAAACCGAAAGAAAAAAATGTATGGCACTACTACAATAGTAAGTAGGTGTGGTTTGGAGAATAAGATATATAGGGGTGAACAATATATTGATCGAATAATTAATACTTGTCCGATCATTGATCCATTGAATGTGACAATACCGCAAAGATTCGCCCTAGTAACCAAAGCTCTTACACATAGAATTTGGGAAAATCCAACAAGTAATGTTGTGAGTAAACCATAATAGAGACTGAATAATACATAGGGATCCATTGTGTTGATACAAATCAATGACAAAACTATATATATATATATATATATATAATTGTTTGTAATATTCTTTATTATTATTTTTCTATTACTCTTACTCTCCTTTCTGTGACTTCTTCTCAAACCTCGCTATTTTTATCACAAAGTCAAGAAAACAACAAACTTGAATTATAGCAAAAAAAGACAAGAATATTTCTGAATTGATTAATCCATGACATCCACAAGAATCTATTGTCAAGAACGTCAAGAAAAGAAGAAACTTGACTATCAACAATAGAAGGATTGATGCTTTCTCAATTGATGACACTTAGAAAATTTGTTTTAAAATAGATTACAAAATATTTGCCAAAGTCGTTACACCAAGCCCAATATGGTTTCACTGTAAGTAGGAATATATTCTATAATGTGCAATGTCTTGGATGTTCAAATGGTCATGGATTATGCTTGATATGTTCATTAGGAATTGACAATGGTTTCAATAGAGTTGGAAAAAGCTTATGGCCATTTCAATCAAACCTTTGTTTCAGGGTGGGCTTTGAACCACTTGTCCCGTCTTATATTTTTATTACTACAAGATGTCCTATCTCGAATAACGTCTTGTGGTGGAGCTACATCATATATTGTTGTCAGAACATATGGTTGTCATACGATGCCTACGTAGCCCATCGATATTTACTATAATTATTCATCCATTTGGGGGACTAGTAATTGTGATATTGTAGGTTTAGGGTTTAGATACAAGCTTTGGCACATGATTATTTCATGTTTTTACAAGTCTCACATGAGACAAATTTGCCTTGTGGATTACATATTGATTGGAGGATTGTGTAATGAACTGGATTTTGAATGTCTAAGATGGAAAAGATATGTTTCATGTAGCCATTGGAGTGAATGTTATGAATGGCCAATCAATGGATCGAGGGACAACATAATATGGAAATTTCATGTATTGGAGGCCAAGGAATAGATGAATACTTAAACAATAAACCAAGCCGGAGGTCATGTTTCTCAAACTAGTCCGGATTGAGTGATCAAACAAATAAGTTGTTAGATGTTGAGTATGACATAAGGAGCCAAATTGACACATTTTCACAGATTATGTGAATAGTAGATAAGAGACTCAAATTTCAAGCATTTGACATAATGAACTTCACGATTGAGAGTGCACAACACTAGTGCAGGATAGCAATGTTCAAAAAACAAAACTTGAATGATATTGGAGTTGAAGCTTTTAGTTTTAGAATACATTGACACTTCCTTTTTATGTCTGTTAAATACAATGGCCGTAGATTTTAACTGTGACAAGATAGATTGACTTTAAGTAATTACTTGTTAATTAGAATAATATATTGATCATTTTACTAATAAATATGTAAAGAGATAAAATTTGATGATTGATTTATTGTTAACCCAAATTGGGCACCAAAGTAAGGCTAATTGGATATCTATTTAGCTTATTAAGCACCCAATAAGTCTACTTAAAATAATGGATTATTTTGGTAATTAAAATAAAATTTACCAATTAAAAAAGGCGGGCAATTTTGATAGTAAGCATAAAGTAAAATCCAGGGTTATTTTGGCAATAAAATAAAAATGAGGCACTCAAATATCGACCCTAAATTAAAATTGAGGGCATTTTTGTAGTTTGTAAATAGGTGGGGTGATATGTGGGTCTTCCTTTTAAGTTTGGGCCGACACTTAAAGACAAGCGTTTTCTTGTCCTTCTAAGAAATAAGTGATTTGATGTCTCCATAAAATCGCAAAAAGTAAAAGCAAACCCTTTTCGTTTATGAGAATACCTCAATGCGTATAGGGACATGGAGATCTAGATAAAAAAATGGTTGCTTAGAAATTAAGGGGTTGGTTCATCTTCAAAGGAGAGAGTTGACATATCAATGCTGACGAATTGTATGACCTTCACTGAGCTTGCGTCATTGGCAATTTGCATTACATGTGTTTTGACATGTTCTAGATTGTGGTCAGACTTCATTTCTAATGTACCACAATCATGTTGTAGAGTATGGAACAATAGGGCAATTTGTGTTGCATGTGGATTGGCATTTTCTAGATTGTGGTAACACTTTATTTGTAATGTTCCACAATCATGTTGTAGTGTATGGAACAATAAGGCCCATATGACGTAAGGCATGAATAAAATAAAGCTATACATGACTGCCATGATTGATTGCCAAGCAAACTTAATGAGTTGGCAATAAAAAAAGTGACATCTCGTGACATCTCTAAATTTCACTAGAACATAGGGGTGATGAAGAGGGAAAGAAAAAGTGAGTATGTGCTACAAAGAAAGAAAAGGAAAAGCATATATCATACACCATATAACATGTCAGAAGTTGTCCTTACCAAATAAACACCATCACTATTATAGAAGCCTATGTAAGTATTATGTAAGTGAAAGTGCACATAGACCATCTTTGGATATTCTAAATTAAGTATTATGTAAGTGCAAGTGCACATAGACCATCTTTGGATATTCTAAATTATTTTAAGTATTATGTAAGTGCAAGTGCACATAGACCATCTTTGGATATTCTAAATTATTTTCTCTTACACATGCCCACCCATCCACGTTTCGACTTGCAATCTCACTATTAGGAGCTTTGTATGCTATCCACATTAGGGTAGAGCTCATGAAGAGATACATGATATATCCTATTCATTAACCTTAG
The DNA here is from genome assembly GCF_043228905.1 of Azolla caroliniana. Taxonomy (NCBI): domain Eukaryota; kingdom Viridiplantae; phylum Streptophyta; class Polypodiopsida; order Salviniales; family Salviniaceae; genus Azolla; species Azolla caroliniana. Next base: position 1,396,549 of record NW_028230452.1, on the reverse strand, counting down.
ACATGGACAATTTAACCTAACTACCACAATCTGTGATGTCACATGTGATTAACAAGAACGAGCAACACAATATGTGATGTCACATGTGATTAACAAGAACTAGTAACAATATGTGATGTCATGTGATTAACAAGAACTAGTAACACAATATGTGACGTCACATGTGATTAACAAGAACTAGTAACAATATGTGATGTCACATGTGATTAACAAGAACTAGTAACAATATGTGATGTCACATGTGATTAACAAGAACTAGTAACAATATGTGATGTCATGTGATCAACAAGAACTAGTAACACAATATGTGACGTCACATGTGATTAACAAGAACTAATAACAATATGTGATGTCACATGTGATTAACAAGAACTAGTAACGTAATGTATGATGTCATATGAGTTAGTGTCAGGAATATCTTCCACCTCCACATTAGAGTCAAACTCATCATAAGAGTGTGTTGAAACTCACAATAGGTGTCCTTTGGTTAGCATTGAGCTCAAGATCTCTTGATAGTAAAGTTGACCATTATAATAAACACTAATGAAGCTTTCTCTTTGAAAGGAGGTCAATAGAGTTTTACATGTTAAAGCAACGTGGAGGATTGGATGATTACCACAGTTCATATTTTGTTCATCTAATTGGGTCTATTTTATGTGATTACTAGTTGGAAACTACAAGGTGAATAGACTTCCATATACTAAAGAGAGTTACATAATCACCATGCACAAACCACATTAGAGTTGTGTTGGAAAAAGTTGTATAATCTTGATTGAGCATACAATAGTATTATGTGCTGTGCAAGAAAGACAAGACCAACACCAACAAGCGTCCCATTCATACAAACCCAAAGACATTAAGTGATATCAAAGGCAAGACATGATATACTTAGACAACAACTAATAAGTTACACACGCTCAAGTTTAAATGAGGGACGATTAAGACGTATGGTGAATTAAGCATGCGAGTTGTGAATAGAGGTTAGAGAGAATAGAATAGATGTTTTATCGTCCATGAGGATGCCAATTTTGACACATGAGACCAAATCCACATATCATCTTGTATTTGGCTCCTTCCTAAGAATAAGGGCAACTACTCTGCTAAAAACTCTCTATGCGAAAATAATGCACACACATGTGCTCACCCTTGTTGAGAGGGAGGGGGGGAGAGAATTATATTAATCTTGGTGGGATTAGCATTAAACTAAATTAAGGGCATTTGTTTCCTAATTGCCTCAACATTATAATTTTGTTATGTTATTGGAAGTATCCTTGCCAAGGTTTCACTTAGTCAAGAGTGTTCTCATTGCCTGTGCACATAGTCATGTGTGTGGATTTCATTGTGTTTGCATATTCTACTTGCCGAACTTGCTAATTAGGAGAGTCGTAGCCACGTTTATAATAGTGAGCCTTAATAGTCGCATGCTCATGTCACTTTGTTCACAATGAGAAATAAGGGTTTTTTGGTCCAAGATGTATAAACTCGTGACTTCACCATCAAGGCCATCATTTAGGTCTAAACTTTTGTGAGTGGCAAGATACATTTAGATCACGAACCTCTTGTCATATGTGTATTTATTGTGTTGTGGCATTAATATGCATGATATGCAATTGCATTAGGTGGTTTTACTTGAAATGTTATATTTTTTTATTGTCACCATTTGCTCGTAACCTCCTCGTCAAAACACATGCACCTCGTGCACTTTTGTGTGTTATTGTGGAGAACAAGAAAAACACACACGGGGATCCAATATTGACAATTAGGTATTGTCAACAACCAAATAGACAATGAACAAGGGAATCAAGTGTGTGACACCCAAATTTATGGTCGTGATGTACGTGAATAGATGGGTTTCCAAGGCCATCAAAGAAATTAGTACTAATCATGAGTTGTAGGAAAACTAGATATATATTGACCACTTGGTCGTCCTTTATATTTTGGACATCATACTAGCTTTCCCTACCCCTCAGAATAAATATGAATGTAAGCTAAAACCATATTTTAATGTGAACATATGGATGTGTATGAAGGTCATAGATGACTAGCCAATTTTAAAGCCTAAAATTAATAAATCGATTCTCTAAAAATATTCCTTCAATGGTTCGTATTGATGATGTGGAGGCAATTGAAAGTCTATTCATATTGTCTTGTTTCTATTTGATTTTGTTTTACTTCATAAAAGCTAGACTACTAGTATATAAATACAGTTGTGGTCACTATAGACTAGAATTATTATAGAGTGTACATGGATGACAATCACCGATTCACCAACACCAAAACAGGTATAAGCAAGTTGACACCCCCCCACCCCCTCACACACACCATATAAGAGCTAGCTACTTGATTTTCATGTACGCATTCATTCTCTCTCTCTCTCTCTCTCTCTCTCTCTCTCTCTCTCTCTCTCTCTCTCTCTCTCCTCCCCCCCTCCCCCCCCTTTTACTTAAGAGAAACATTATGGCCAATACTTCTACTACTACTAAGATGGCGACTAATACTGTTACTAGCATTGAAATCCGAAGCATAAAAGAGCTTGTGGATGCAGGATTGTACCATGTCCCATCCATTTACATCCGACCACCACATGAACGTCCCAACTCACCATGTGTTGGGAACCCAACTACTATGTGTGAAACTGTACCGGTCATTAGCTTAGCTAATGTTTTTGGGCATGATTGGGACTACATTGTAGGCCAAGTTCGTGAAGCTTGCTCAAATTGGGGCGTTTTCCAGGTATTGTTTTTAGTGGTTCTAGATTGTGGACAATTTTACAACTTGGTCATCACCTCACATTAGTGAGAAATTTGTTGTATACAAGATCACCAATTTCTTGATGTGTAAAGAAGCACTTAGTTTAGAGGTATACGTTTTCTAGACATTTGCACACACATACCTTGTTATATTGAGAATAATTAACACTCGAATTATGGATTAGGATGAAGTCTAGGAAAACATAGTTTGTCCATTAGTTCGAGGAGAGCATACCTAGCTAGGACATGCAATCTAGAGTGAGGCCTTAATGTTAGAACCCTCTACCTTGCTTGGTGCTATGTTACACATCCTATCTTCAATCTTGGAGGGCACTTTCCCACATAATTGGGACACATTCTATAAAGTGGGTTCTTTCCCAAGTGCAAAAATTTCAAACCCCTTGACCTAGAGTTTACACCTTAATATGTATATAATTGCTACACAATTTTTGCTCTTATAAGGTTCTAGCTTAAATGCATTAAGATCTTGTGAAGTTGGATCTTTCTCATGTTTTGGCTTAGGTGACACATCATTGTGTTCCAACGAGTGTAGTGAGAAAAATATGGGCAGCCACTTCAGAGTTTTTCGCACTACCGATCGATGAGAAATTGAGTTTAAACTCAAAGAACCCTTCTTGTCCGATGTTTTTCTTCACTGGATTCTACAAGAATGAGCGGATCCGAGAGTGGAAGGATACCCTTGGGTTCAAACCTAGCTCAATTACTGATACAAAGCTCATACCAACTTTCCTAAGGTGAATATATGTGTAACCTTGAAGGTCAAAACCATGTCATGATTTATATGATTATTCTCGCATAAGTTTTGAGTCAACATTAGTTTAACAATTAGTTTCCAATGGATTGTTCATTTCTCATAGGGATCCTATACTAAACTTCCACAAGGAAATGGAGAACTTGGTACATGTTGTTAGAGAATTGCTTGCTTCAAGTTTGGAATTAGACACTAAGGACTTACAGAGGCACTTTTCTCGTCAAACAATGGGAATGAATTATTACCCCACTTGCCCACAACCAGAGCTTACATTTGGCTTGAGTTCACATTCAGATTTTGGCACAATCACACTCTTAATGCAAGATGTAGAAGGCTTGCAAGTTAAAAAGGGAGACAAGTGGATTAATGTTCAGGTTATTCCGAATTCTTTTGTTGTGCTACTTGGAGACCAAGTTGAGGTACATTCAACACCTAATGTATCATCTATGTATGCAAATCCTCCAATACTAAATACATTATCGCAAAATAAGTCATCATGTGCGTTCTAAATAAATTCAGCACTTATAATTGTGTTATATGTTATTATAACACCTTTGCTTTCCTTTGAATGGTAGATACTAACAAATGGACACTACAAAAGTGTGGAGCATCGTGCATTGACAAATACAAAGAAACCAAGAATGTCGATTGGTTGTTTCTATGGTCCTAATGATAGTGATAAGATTGCACCCATGGACAAATTCATAAGTGATGAAAAAACAACTATGTATAGAGAAACAATGTTTAGTGACTATCTCAAGCATAGCTTTGGCAAAGAGCTAAATGGGAAGTCTAATCTAGAATTTAGTGTTAGAAGACACATTAATGTAAAGTGAGGATGTTATCTAGATTTCCTCATGTTTGTAATTATCTTTGAGATATATCAAAAAACATCAACGAAATTGTATGGTCCTTTTTATGCTTACTTTCTTGTGGAAAAGTGTAAATGTGTTACGTACATCATATATATACTCTATTTAAGTTCACAACATTGTTTTTGAATTTCTTGGTGGAGGTGTACACGTGTTGAAACTCGAGTACGTGTATGTATCTACTTTACTTCAGTTCACAACATGGTTTGTCCAAATGAAGTCAATAAAATTATGAGGTTGAAGGGCCCTTTGTTTTATGTGTTATTTTCTTGAAACCATGTGTGCACATATCATGTACGTAAATCAGTACTCATGGTGGAAGAAACAAACAAATGAGGAAATTACAAAGTCAAAACCAACTGGGCCCTTGGTTTCATGCTTCTTTTATGCAATTCGATGTGTGTTGTACACATTCATGCATATCTAATTTATAGATATCTTAAAGGTGCTCGGCCAATTTATACATGGATGATGGAAGCATAGTATGAACCATACGTACCATACGTGCAAAAGAAAGAAAAACACCCTCAAAGAATGATAAATACCATACTTTTGGATTAACTATTTATTATGAGGTAGATACGCCTAAGAATAGGGAAAAAACAAAAAAAACACACAAGAATGTTTGAATAACATTCGCATTCGTTTTCCAATGTAGGAAAACGAATGTTATACTAGACGAACACGAATTTTACGTACTATGCATGGACGAATTATTGTTCCCTATCCTACTATACATGCATATTCTACAAAAGCACAATGTTTTGATTCACACAAAATCAATTGGATATACTTTAATCTACAATGGCTACTTCAACCTTCTATATTTTGTAACTTCACTTGTACACATACATGGTTCCAATGGAATGACTTCAACCTAGACGATTTTCGTGATGATTTATATATATTAAACAACATAAAAAATGTTTCATCTTGCTCCAATGGTTCAATACATCCAACTTGTATCCCACCATTACCTTTATATGCCAATTCCATTGTTAATCTTCCAATTGGGCTTGATTAAAGGTTAATGTTTAAGTTGTGTTTCAACGTTATCCTATATTACAGACTAGAAAGTGTTTGGCTCGAAATTGTGCCTCGTTAAAAAATCTCATAGCATTGATATGCCTTTGAATTAGAGGATGGGAAATTGTTTTTAACTATATGTTACCAAAACCCTATCACATAATGTAACATTGCAATAATCTCAATGAGAGGATTTAGGACATCAAGATTTAGGATTTAGGATCTCAATGCCTCAATTTGGAGTTGTTTGAAAGTATGACATTTTCTTAAAAATGAAGTTGAGGCATGGTAATTATGGTAGGTCTCAACTCTAGCATCTATCAACAACTTGACACACTTGACTTGATCCCACATATATGTAGTTGCCAAGTATTGTTCTAAAAAAGAATATACTCCATTAGTTAAAATATACACAACTTCACTCCCTTTCTCGGGTAGGTCTTGCCTAGACTATCCAAATCTTCATAAGTGATCTCACTTATTTATCTTACGTGCCTTTCACATGTGTCTCTAGCCATCCTTTCCTACACATCACCTGCATTCAATATCCCACATGACATCTTGTTCACGTCCCTCTTTCAACTAATGGGAGGGGGGAACAACCATCTGGGTACTACATAGTACATACTGCCATCGTATATCCATTCTATTTGTTGTGGCCATCGGTGTAGTACACCACCGTTTTCTGAAATTCAGCTTCATTAATTCTAAAGCATCATCAGTACCATCAATTCGCTCATATTGAGCTCTCAGTGTAGTTATTAATGTGTGCCATATTAACTTAATCCATTCAGCTAGAGGGTGTTTGTTTGCTGAAAATACCCTGGTACACCTTGCTGTCCATATGCATCATATGGTAATGGGTGCAAGCAACGTCCATAGATCTCCAAGTTTTTGCTTCTGTGCAATAACTATAGGTACCCTGTTGTCAATGATCAACCGAACAATTCCATTCTCCCCTATGTACATAGCTTTGCATGTGCTATTGTAGTTCGCTACATCATCCTCAAGACAGTTCCAACAAGCATGTCCCCAGTTGAGGGTGAACGAACTAGAGGTATGGCAAAGCAAACATAATGCCCTTCCTCATACAACTGCTGCCTCACGACATTCCCATAGACAATGGGAAATGCTTTCTAACTGTCCACATGCAGTACATCTACGGTCTACATCAGGGCCTTTACCCCACGTCCCTACTGGCAAGACTCTATGCGCAATAAGCCATAAACACATCATTATCTTGCGGTCATAACAATCATGCCATATCATTTTCCATAATTTATCTAATCTTCTTTCACTAATGCCCTCTTGTATCCAAAATTTATGTGCTACAATCTTGTCATGTTCTTGTTCTAGAATAATTTGCCTCCCAATTTTTGTGTTGTACCTAGAAAATTGGGAATGAAAGCAGAATGGAATGAGGCATGGTATTACAAAATAGAGCACAGAATGGCAAGAGTGAGCAACCAACCAATCAAAGCGAAAGGCCAATTAGGCTGATTGCAAAAAATGTAAAGGATATGATTATTGACCCTAAGCCAAGGGAGATCACACCGACGATAGTGTGTTGGCTAATAGAAGGGAATTCAGACAAGCTATTGGTGGTTTGTCCGTGACAACTATCATGGGACCCAACAATGTATTTTTGGAGAACTCAAGGATGAACTGAAGGGGTAAAACTGGTTTAGTTGCCAAGTATTGTGTTTGTGAATTCTCACAAAACATGAGAAATAAAATCCATCCACATCTTAACCTTAATATTTGTATTTATTCTAAGTATCTCTTATAAAGTGCTTCCAGGGCCATTAAAAATGACTTTCCATCTATGCCAATTACCTCTTTACTTCCTCAAGTAGTGTTCAATAATAAGGTATCATACATCTCCATCTATGTTTTTGATGCAACCAATTTACACATATTTTAAGTAGACAACAAATGACAAAAAAACCACATGCAACATGAATTTGACTCTCCTCGTAACAATAAAATATATTGTCATCTTACCTACATCTTAGTTCCTTCCCTATGTTTTGCGCATGGGGAGTAACAAATTGACCCCTAATGAGCAAATATTTTCATTGTGTCAGAAATGTCTTCATTATAGGCATCTCTTGATTGTTGCAACAAGCATTCCTTGCACACTTGCTTCCTTGGTCCTAGTTCCTTTTGTGGTTGTAATACTCGGCATGCTCGTGAGATTTCTGAAACAATCCTCAAACAATATCAAGACCTAGCGTCTAGGTGGGCCTACTTGTATTATTTTAATGATCTTAGTGAGAGGATTCAGGACAATCAAGATGGCTGACTATGGACTTATGGTAGGAAAGTAAGAAGATGTTTTCAAAATATCAAGTGTTGAGTCATATCATGGGAGTGATCTAGTGAGAGGATTTAGGACAATCAAGATGCTCACTTCGGAGTTGTCGTGTGAAAGTTATGACATTGTCTATAAAAGTCAAGTGTTGAGTCATGGTATTTATTTGTGGGCCCTTGATTTGACACCTATCAACAACATTGAGACACTTGCATTGATCTAATATGTGCATTGTGTGTATAATATATATATATATATATATTATCAACTGTCTATCTTGTTTGTCATTTCACACAAAACGTGACAAATAAAATGTCTCTACCTTTCCAACCATGATCCTTTGTGTATTTTATAAAGTGCTTCTAGGGGAATCAAAAGGACAACTATACAACGATAATGTCCTCTTCAATTCTTCAAGGGGTGTCCCATATTAAGGTTACATCATACATCTCCATATACATTACTAATAAAGCAATTAACATTTCCATAGATATAAGAGAAATGATAGATGATACTTTGCTCTCTACCATCAAATATATAGTCATAGTTTTTTCCGAGGTTTCGCACATGTAGAGTAAATAATGGATCCCTACTGAATGAATATTATTTATTGTATTGGGGATCTTTTAGTCCTTGTATTAATTGTCCATCAAGTGCTTCAAGGCATGTTCCTAGTTGCTTCTTTAGTTCTAGTTCTCTAAGTGCTTGTAACACTTGGCACTTCTTTGTGCTTCCCAAAACCACCCTCAACTAGTATTCAAACATGGGTTCTCTACGAGGGCCTACTCGCATCGATCAAAGAAGTGTTCTTGGAAGGCTCTCTTCTACAAATAAGGTCACCCTTCCTATTGCATTGAGAGATGTTCCTTTGATACATGCTTTCATAGTCACAATTCGTCTAAGACTTGCAACATTAGGCATGTTCGTGCAGTTCCGTAAACCACACACCTCAAACAATGTTGAGGCTAAGATTGTGCCATTTTGCATGCCTCTATTACTATGGCCTCTAGGTGATCCTATCTATATCAATAAGAGAAGTGTACTTGGAAGGCTCTCTTTTGTACATACACTCATGCTTCCCACCACTTGATATGCCTACAATCTAGGGGCATAAAACGACTCGTTCAAGGGCAAACAAACAATCAATGAGAGGGGGTTCTTACCGGATTGCGCTTATTAATTGTAGACCTATTTTAGGATCACAAAATTGTTCGACATAAGAGCATAACGAGAAGATTGGGTCATCGAAAGAAAATGAAGGTGGTCATTGAGTGTAGGGACTTGATGAGCACACACCACATAGACAATACACACAAGAATCTCTAGGTTGGGATGCCCTTCACAACACACACACACACACACACACACACACAATGTACAACCACCACACTTTTATTTTACTTCATCATTCTAATTTCTTACTACATTCACACGTCTCTTGGGAAATACCTATGGTTAGTCGTCTTTGTTCTAGTTAGGGTGCCTCAATGCTATGGATAAATTCTGGTGAGGCCAACTGAGCTCTCCTCCCAATCGCCTTTATTGGTCTGCTTTCTCCCTGACCTGGGAAGGAGGAATTACTATTGGCATTCTGTAGATTATATGTGTAGTTTTTCACTTGTAATCCATGTGGTTCTCCGATAGGATAGGTGGTGCTCATTGTGCAGGAAGGCCTTGTTAATGTATCTGGTCACTATTTTGTCTTTTCTTTTTTTAATAATATTTATTATTATTATTATTAGATAGTAATATAAAACAAAACGAAAGTTTTGTTTCTTTAGTAATTATTACCCTTACTTTATTTCTTTAAAAGGGTAAATGTAAGTTACGTTTTTTAGTGAGTAAAGAAAGAAAAGAAAAATAATAATAATAATAATAAAGAGGGAAACAAAACAAAACGACCGCTTTTGTTTTTGACAGAGACAAAGAGAAGAGAGGGTGGAAAGGAGATATATATATATATGGGAAGAGGTGAGAAAAAGAAAGGTATGAGGACTGTGAAGCATAGTGAAGCATAGAGAAGCATAGTGAAGCTTGGTGAAGCTTGGAGAAGCTTGGTGCTCAACTCATCTACTCTCAATCTCCTTTCCATCTCCACTACTCAACGTGAGATCTACACGGCTACTACTTCGACTTGTGGACATTCTTATCCGGGTTTTCTTCTCTCTTCTTTTCTCTTATCTGCTTGAGAGATAATCTTATCCCTTTGGATTATTGTACCATCTTTGTCGGTAGTACTATGCTACATATCTCTATTTATTTCTAGTATATCTAGAAGTAGAATTTGTACTTGTGTTGTATCTCTTTGGCGATAGTGGATTGGTTTTGGACTTTTGTCCCGTGGTTGTTTCCCTCATTGAGGGTTTTTCCACGTTAAATCTTGTGTAATCTTTGTTGTGTCATTGTGTGTGTTTCTTGTGTTTCTTTTTCATTATAATCGAGCATAAAACGTGACGCGTGTTACACTCTTACGTGTCTATACCTCATCAAGTGGTATCAGAGCGGAGGTTGTGTTTTTTTTGCTCGATTATAAATGGAGGCAAACACATCAACAATGGTTGTTTTAAATGGCACGAATTATCAAAAATGGAAAGGAAAAATGAAAGATTTGCTTTTCGTTAAAAATATGCATTGAAAAGAAAAATGATGAGGAATGGGATTTTGAAAATGAACATGTGGTTTCATTCGTCAATGGGTAGGAGATAATGTCTTGAATCATGTTGTGAATGAAACAAATGCAAATACTTTGTGGAATAAATTAGAAACCTTGTATGCTTCTAGAACCGGTAATAATAAGTTGTTTTTACTCAAACAAGCT